>NC_086446.1:113547438-113577438 GCF_028390025.1 Pseudophryne corroboree | reverse complement strand
TCTAACAGAAACCACAAAGCTCATCTACAGCCATACCACACTGTATACGCCCAATCTCATCTGATCTTGGAAGCTAAGCAGTGTTGGGCCTGGTTAGTACTTGGATGAGAGCCCACCTGGGAATACAAGGTGCTGTAGATATTTTTATACTGCCAACACCGTTCTGTTGATGCATTCCATTTTCAAACTTATTTATTTATGAATCAGTAGTTAGAAGTATAAAAGTTCTAACAGAAACCACAAAGCTCATCTACGGCCGCACCACTCTGGATACGCCCAATCTCATCTGGTCTTGGAATCTAAGCAGTGTTGGGCCTGGTTAGTACTTGGATGGGAGCCCACCTGGGAATACAAGGTGCTGTAGATATTTTTATACTGCCAACACCGTTCTGTTGATGCATTCCATTTTCAAACGTATTCAATTATGATCCAGTAGTTAGAAGTATAAAAGTTCTAACAGAAACTAAAAAGCTCATCTACAGCCACACCACACTGGATACGCCCAATCTCATCTGATCTTGGAAGCTAAGCAGTGTTTGGCCTGGTTAGTACTTGGATGGGAGACCACCTGGGAATACAAGGTGCTGTAGATATTTTTATACTGCCAACACCGTTCTGTTGATGCATTCCATTTTCAAATGTATTCATTTATGAACCAGTAGTTAGAAGTAGAAAAGTTCTAACAGAAACAACAAAGCTCATCTACAGCCACACCACACTGGATACGCCCAATCTCATCTGATCTTGGAAGCTAAGCAGTGTTGGGCCTGGTTAGTACTTGGATGGGAGACCACCTGGGAATACAAGGCACTGTAGATATTTTTATACTGCCAACACCGTTCTGTTGATGCATTCCATTTTCAAACGTTTTCATTTATGAACCAGTAGTTAGAAGTAGAAAAGTTCTAACAGAAACCACAAAGCTCATCTACAGCCACACCACACTGGATACGCCCAATCTCATCTGATCTTGGAAGCTAAGCAGTGTTGGGCCTGGTTAGTACTTGGATGGGAGACCACCTGTGAATACAAGGTGCTGTAGATATTTTTATACTGCCAACACCGTTCTGTTGATGCATTCCATTTTCAAACGTATTCATTTATGAACCAGTAGTTAGAAGTAGAAAAGTTCTAACAGAAACCTCAAAGCTCATCTACAGCTACACCACACTGGATACGCCCAATCTCATCTGATCTTGGAAGCTAAGCAGTGTTGGGCCTGGTTAGTACTTGGATGGGAGACCACCTGGGAATACAAGGTGCTGTAGATATTTTTATACTTTCTACACCGTTCTGTTGATGCATTCCATTTTCAAACGTATTCATTTATGAACCAGTAGTTAGAAGTAGAAAAGTTCTAACAGAAACCACAAAGCTCATCTACAGCCATACCACACTGGATACGCCCAATCTCATCTGATCTTGGAAGCTAAGCAGTGTTGGGCCTGGTTAGTACTTGGATGAGAGCCCACCTGGGAATACAAGGTGCTGTAGATATTTTTATACTGCCAACACCGTTCTGTTGATGCATTCCATTTTCAAACTTATTTATTTATGAATCAGTAGTTAGAAGTATAAAAGTTCTAACAGAAACCACAAAGCTCATCTACGGCCACACCACTCTGGATACGCCCAATCTCATCTGGTCTTGGAAACTAAGCAGTGTTGGGCCTGGTTAGTACTTGGATGGGAGCCCACCTGGGAATACAAGGTGCTGTAGATATTTTTATACTGCCAACACCGTTCTGTTGATACATTCCATTTTCAAACGTATTCATTTATGAACCAGTAGTTAGAAGTATAAAAGTTCTAACAGAAACCACAAAGCTCATCTACAGCCACACCACACTGGATACGCCCAATCTCATCTGATCTTGGAAGCTAAGCAGTGTTGGGCCTGGTTAGTACTTGGATGGGAGACCACCTGGGAATACAAGACACTGTAGATACTTTTATACTGCCAACACCGTTCTGTTGATGCATTCCATTTTCAAACGTTTTCATTTATGAACCAGTAGTTAGAAGTAGAAAAGTTCTAACAGAAACCCCAAAGCTCATCAACAGCCACACCACACTGGATATGCCCAATCTCATCTGGTCTTAGAAGCTAAGCAGTGTTGGGCCTGGTTAGTACTTGGATGGGAGACCACCTGGGAATACAAGGTGCTGTAGATATTTTTATACTGCCAACACCGTTCTGTTGATGCATTCCATTTTCAAATGTATTCATTTATGAACCAGTACTTAGAAGTAGAAAAGTTCTAACAAAAACCACAAAGCTCATCTACAGCCACACCACACTGGATACGCCCAATCTCATCTGATCTTGAAAGCTAAGTAGTATTGGGCCTGGTTAGTACTTGGATGGGAGACCACCTGGTAATAGAAGGTGCTGTAGATATTTTTATACTGCCAACACCGTTCTGTTGATGCATTCCATTTTCAAACGTATTCATTTATGAACCAGTAGTTAGAAGTAGAAAAGTTCTAACAGAAACTACAAAGCTCATCTACAGCCACACCACACTGGATACGCCCAATCTCGTCTGATCTTGGAAGCTAAGCAGTGTTGGGCCTTGTTAGTACTTGGATGGGAGACCACCTGGGAATACAAGGTGCTGTAGATATTTTTATACTGCCAACACCGTTCTGTTGATGCATTCCATTTTCAAACGTATTCATTTATGAACCAGTAGTTAGAAGTAGAAAAGTTCTAACAGAAACCACAAAGCTCATCTACAGCCATACCACACTGTATACGCCCAATCTCATCTGATCTTGGAAGCTAAGCAGTGTTGGGCCTGGTTAGTACTTGGATGAGAGCCCACCTGGGAATACAAGGTGCTGTAGATATTTTTATACTGCCAACACCGTTCTGTTGATGCATTCCATTTTCAAACTTATTTATTTATGAATCAGTAGTTAGAAGTATAAAAGTTCTAACAGAAACCACAAAGCTCATCTACGGCCGCACCACTCTGGATACGCCCAATCTCATCTGGTCTTGGAATCTAAGCAGTGTTGGGCCTGGTTAGTACTTGGATGGGAGCCCACCTGGGAATACAAGGTGCTGTAGATATTTTTATACTGCCAACACCGTTCTGTTGATGCATTCCATTTTCAAACGTATTCAATTATGATCCAGTAGTTAGAAGTATAAAAGTTCTAACAGAAACTAAAAAGCTCATCTACAGCCACACCACACTGGATACGCCCAATCTCATCTGATCTTGGAAGCTAAGCAGTGTTTGGCCTGGTTAGTACTTGGATGGGAGACCACCTGGGAATACAAGGTGCTGTAGATATTTTTATACTGCCAACACCGTTCTGTTGATGCATTCCATTTTCAAATGTATTCATTTATGAACCAGTAGTTAGAAGTAGAAAAGTTCTAACAGAAACAACAAAGCTCATCTACAGCCACACCACACTGGATACGCCCAATCTCATCTGATCTTGGAAGCTAAGCAGTGTTGGGCCTGGTTAGTACTTGGATGGGAGACCACCTGGGAATACAAGGTGCTGTAGATATTTTTATACTGCCAACACCGTTCTGTTGATGCATTCCATTTTCAAACGTTTTCATTTATGAACCAGTAGTTAGAAGTAGAAAAGTTCTAACAGAAACCACAAAGCTCATCTACAGCCACACCACACTGGATACGCCCAATCTCATCTGATCTTGGAAGCTAAGCAGTGTTGGGCCTGGTTAGTACTTGGATGGGAGACCACCTGTGAATACAAGGTGCTGTAGATATTTTTATACTGCCAACACCGTTCTGTTGATGCATTCCATTTTCAAACGTATTCATTTATGAACCAGTAGTTAGAAGTAGAAAAGTTCTAACAGAAACCACAAAGCTCATATACAGCCACACCACACTGGATATGCCCAATCTCATCTGTTCTTGAAAGCTAAGCAGTGTTGGGCCTAGTTAGTACTTGGATGGGAGACCACCTGGTAATACAAGGTGCTGTAGATATTTTTATACTGCCAACACCGTTCTGTTGATGCATTCCATTTTCAAACGTATTCATTTATGAACCAGTAGTTAGAAGTAGAAAAGTTCTAACAGAAACCACAAAGCTCATCTACAGCCATACCACACTGTATACGCCCAATCTCATCTGTTCTTGAAAGCTAAGCAGTGTTGGGCCTGGTTAGTACTTGGATGGGAGACCACCTGGTAATACAAGGTGCTGTAGATATTTTTATACTGCCAACACCGTTCTGTTGATGCATTCCATTTTCAAACGTATTCATTTATGAACCAGTAGTTAGAAGTAGAAAAGTTCTAACAGAAACCACAAATCTCATGTACAGCCACACCACACTGGATACGCCCAATCTCATCTGTTCTTGGAAGCTAAGCAGTGTTGGGCCTGGTTAGTACTTGGATGGGAGACCACCTGGTAATACAAGGTGCTGTAGATATTTTTATACTGCCAACACCGTTCTGTTGATGCATTCCATTTTCAAACGTATTCATTTATGAACCAGTAGTTAGAAGTAGAAAAGTTCTAACAGAAACCACAAAGCTCATCTACAGCCACACCACACTGGATACGCCCAATCTCATCTGATCTTGGAAGCTAAGCAGTGTTGGGCCTGGTTAGTACTTGGATGGGAGACCACCTGGGAATACAAGGTGCTGTAGATATTTTTATACTGCCAACACCGTTCTGTTGATGCATTCCATTTTCAAACGTATTCATTTATGAACCAGTAGTTAGAAGTAGAAAAGTTCTAACAGAAACCACAAAGCTCATCTACAGCCACACCACACTGGATACGCCCAATCTCATCTGATCTTGGAAGCTAAGCAGTGTTGGGCCTGGTTAGTACTTGGATGGGAGACCACCTGGGAATACAAGGTGCTGTAGATATTTTTATACTTTCTACACCGTTCTGTTGATGCATTCCATTTTCAAACGTATTCATTTATGAACCAGTAGTTAGAAGTAGAAAAGTTCTAACAGAAACCACAAAGCTCATCTACAGCCATACCACACTGGATACGCCCAATCTCATCTGATCTTGGAAGCTAAGCAGTGTTGGGCCTGGTTAGTACTTGGATGAGAGCCCACCTGGGAATACAAGGTGCTGTAGATATTTTTATACTGCCAACACCGTTCTGTTGATGCATTCCATTTTCAAACTTATTTATTTATGAATCAGTAGTTAGAAGTATAAAAGTTCTAACAGAAACCACAAAGCTCATCTACGGCCACACCACTCTGGATACGCCCAATCTCATCTGGTCTTGGAAACTAAGCAGTGTTGGGCCTGGTTAGTACTTGGATGGGAGCCCACCTGGGAATACAAGGTGCTGTAGATATTTTTATACTGCCAACACCGTTCTGTTGATACATTCCATTTTCAAACGTATTCATTTATGAACCAGTAGTTAGAAGTATAAAAGTTCTAACAGAAACCACAAAGCTCATCTACAGCCACACCACACTGGATACGCCCAATCTCATCTGATCTTGGAAGCTAAGCAGTGTTGGGCCTGGTTAGTACTTGGATGGGAGACCACCTGGGAATACAAGACACTGTAGATACTTTTATACTGCCAACACCGTTCTGTTGATGCATTCCATTTTCAAACGTTTTCATTTATGAACCAGTAGTTAGAAGTAGAAAAGTTCTAACAGAAACCCCAAAGCTCATCAACAGCCACACCACACTGGATATGCCCAATCTCATCTGGTCTTAGAAGCTAAGCAGTGTTGGGCCTGGTTAGTACTTGGATGGGAGACCACCTGGGAATACAAGATGCTGTAGATATTTTTATACTGCCAACACCGTTCTGTTGATGCATTCCATTTTCAAATGTATTCATTTATGAACCAGTACTTAGAAGTAGAAAAGTTCTAACAAAAACCACAAAGCTCATCTACAGCCACACCACACTGGATACGCCCAATCTCATCTGATCTTGAAAGCTAAGTAGTATTGGGCCTGGTTAGTACTTGGATGGGAGACCACCTGGTAATAGAAGGTGCTGTAGATATTTTTATACTGCCAACACCGTTCTGTTGATGCATTCCATTTTCAAACGTATTCATTTATGAACCAGTAGTTAGAAGTAGAAAAGTTCTAACAGAAACTACAAAGCTCATCTACAGCCACACCACACTGGATACGCCCAATCTCGTCTGATCTTGGAAGCTAAGCAGTGTTGGGCCTTGTTAGTACTTGGATGGGAGACCACCTGGGAATACAAGGTGCTGTAGATATTTTTATACTGCCAACACCGTTCTGTTGATGCATTCCATTTTCAAACGTATTCATTTATGAACCAGTAGTTAGAAGTAGAAAAGTTCTAACAGAAACCACAAAGCTCATCTACAGTCATACCACACTGTATACGCCCAATCTCATCTGATCTTGGAAGCTAAGCAGTGTTGGGCCTGGTTAGTACTTGGATGAGAACCCACCTGGGAATACAAGGTGCTGTAGATATTTTTATACTGCCAACACCGTTCTGTTGATGCATTCCATTTTCAAACTTATTTATTTATGAATCAGTAGTTAGAAGTATAAAAGTTCTAACAGAAACCACAAAGCTCATCTACGGCCGCACCACTCTGGATACGCCCAATCTCATCTGGTCTTGGAATCTAAGCAGTGTTGGGCCTGGTTAGTACTTGGATGGGAGCCCACCTGGGAATACAAGGTGCTGTAGATATTTTTATACTGCCAACACCGTTCTGTTGATGCATTCCATTTTCAAACGTATTCAATTATGATCCAGTAGTTAGAAGTATAAAAGTTCTAACAGAAACTAAAAAGCTCATCTACAGCCACACCACACTGGATACGCCCAATCTCATCTGATCTTGGAAGCTAAGCAGTGTTTGGCCTGGTTAGTACTTGGATGGGAGACCACCTGGGAATACAAGGTGCTGTAGATATTTTTATACTGCCAACACCGTTCTGTTGATGCATTCCATTTTCAAATGTATTCATTTATGAACCAGTAGTTAGAAGTAGAAAAGTTCTAACAGAAACAACAAAGCTCATCTACAGCCACACCACACTGGATACGCCCAATCTCATCTGATCTTGGAAGCTAAGCAGTGTTGGGCCTGGTTAGTACTTGGATGGGAGACCACCTGGGAATACAAGGCACTGTAGATATTTTTATACTGCCAACACCGTTCTGTTGATGCATTCCATTTTCAAACGTTTTCATTTATGAACCAGTAGTTAGAAGTAGAAAAGTTCTAACAGAAACCACAAAGCTCATCTACAGCCACACCACACTGGATACGCCCAATCTCATCTGATCTTGGAAGCTAAGCAGTGTTGGGCCTGGTTAGTACTTGGATGGGAGACCACCTGTGAATACAAGGTGCTGTAGATATTTTTATACTGCCAACACCGTTCTGTTGATGCATTCCATTTTCAAACGTATTCATTTATGAACCAGTAGTTAGAAGTAGAAAAGTTCTAACAGAAACCACAAAGCTCATATACAGCCACACCACACTGGATACGCCCAATCTCATCTGTTCTTGAAAGCTAAGCAGTGTTGGGCCTAGTTAGTACTTGGATGGGAGACCACCTGGTAATACAAGGTGCTGTAGATATTTTTATACTGCCAACACCGTTCTGTTGATGCATTCCATTTTCAAACGTATTCATTTATGAACCAGTAGTTAGAAGTAGAAAAGTTCTAACAGAAACCACAAAGCTCATCTACAGCCATACCACACTGTATACGCCCAATCTCATCTGTTCTTGAAAGCTAAGCAGTGTTGGGCCTGGTTAGTACTTGGATGGGAGACCACCTGGTAATACAAGGTGCTGTAGATATTTTTATACTGCCAACACCGTTCTGTTGATGCATTCCATTTTCAAACGTATTCATTTATGAACCAGTAGTTAGAAGTAGAAAAGTTCTAACAGAAACCACAAATCTCATGTACAGCCACACCACACTGGATACGCCCAATCTCATCTGTTCTTGGAAGCTAAGCAGTGTTGGGCCTGGTTAGTACTTGGATGGGAGACCACCTGGTAATACAAGGTGCTGTAGATATTTTTATACTGCCAACACCGTTCTGTTGATGCATTCCATTTTCAAACGTATTCATTTATGAACCAGTAGTTAGAAGTAGAAAAGTTCTAACAGAAACCACAAAGCTCATCTACAGCCACACCACACTGGATACGCCCAATCTCATCTGATCTTGGAAGCTAAGCAGTGTTGGGCCTGGTTAGTACTTGGATGGGAGACCACCTGGGAATACAAGGTGCTGTAGATATTTTTATACTGCCAACACCGTTCTGTTGATGCATTCCATTTTCAAACGTATTCATTTATGAACCAGTAGTTAGAAGTAGAAAAGTTCTAACAGAAACCACAAAGCTCATCTACAGCCACACCACACTGGATACGCCCAATCTCATCTGATCTTGGAAGCTAAGCAGTGTTGGATCTGGTTAGTACTTGGATGGGAGACCACCTGGGAATACAAGGTGCTGTAGATATTTTTATACTTTCTACACCGTTCTGTTGATGCATTCCATTTTCAAACGTATTCATTTATGAACCAGTAGTTAGAAGTAGAAAAGTTCTAACAGAAACCACAAAGCTCATCTACAGCCATACCACACTGGATACGCCCAATCTCATCTGATCTTGGAAGCTAAGCAGTGTTGGGCCTGGTTAGTACTTGGATGAGAGCCCACCTGGGAATACAAGGTGCTGTAGATATTTTTATACTGCCAACACCGTTCTGTTGATGCATTCCATTTTCAAACTTATTTATTTATGAATCAGTAGTTAGAAGTATAAAAGTTCTAACAGAAACCACAAAGCTCATCTACGGCCACACCACTCTGGATACGCCCAATCTCATCTGGTCTTGGAAACTAAGCAGTGTTGGGCCTGGTTAGTACTTGGATGGGAGCCCACCTGGGAATACAAGGTGCTGTAGATATTTTTATACTGCCAACACCGTTCTGTTGATACATTCCATTTTCAAACGTATTCATTTATGAACCAGTAGTTAGAAGTATAAAAGTTCTAACAGAAACCACAAAGCTCATCTACAGCCACACCACACTGGATACGCCCAATCTCATCTGATCTTGGAAGCTAAGCAGTGTTGGGCCTGGTTAGTACTTGGATGGGAGACCACCTGGGAATACAAGGCACTGTAGATACTTTTATACTGCCAACACCGTTCTGTTGATGCATTCCATTTTCAAACGTTTTCATTTATGAACCAGTAGTTAGAAGTAGAAAAGTTCTAACAGAAACCCCAAAGCTCATCAACAGCCACACCACACTGGATATGCCCAATCTCATCTGGTCTTAGAAGCTAAGCAGTGTTGGGACTGGTTAGTACTTGGATGGGAGACCACCTGGGAATACAAGGTGCTGTAGATATTTTTATACTGCCAACACCGTTCTGTTGATGCATTCCATTTTCAAATGTATTCATTTATGAACCAGTACTTAGAAGTAGAAAAGTTCTAACAAAAACCACAAAGCTCATCTACAGCCACACCACACTGGATACGCCCAATCTCATCTGATCTTGGAAGCTAAGTAGTATTGGGCCTGGTTAGTACTTGGATGGGAGACCACCTGGTAATAGAAGGTGCTGTAGATATTTTTATACTGCCAACACCGTTCTGTTGATGCATTCCATTTTCAAACGTATTCATTTATGAACCAGTAGTTAGAAGTAGAAAAGTTCTAACAGAAACTACAAAGCTCATCTACAGCCACACCACACTGGATACGCCCAATCTCGTCTGATCTTTGAAGCTAAGCAGTGTTGGGACTTGTTAGTACTTGGATGGGAGACCACCTGGGAATACAAGGTGCTGTAGATATTTTTATACTGCCAACACTGTTCTGTTGATGCATTCCATTTTCAAACGTATTCATTTATGAACCAGTAGTTAGAAGTAGAAAAGTTCTAACAGAAACCACAAAGCTCATCTACAGCCACACCACACTGGATACGCCCAATCTCATCTGATCTTGGAAGCTAAGCAGTGTTGGGCCTGGTTAGTACTTGGATGAGAGCCCACCTGGGAATACAAGGTGCTGTAGATATTTTTATACTGCCAACACCGTTCTGTTGATGCATTCCATTTTCAAACTTATTTATTTATGAATCAGTAGTTAGAAGTATAAAAGTTCTAACAGAAACCACAAAGCTCATCTACGGCCGCACCACTCTGGATACGCCCAATCTCATCTGGTCTTGGAAGCTAAGCAGTGTTGGGCCTGGTTAGTACTTTGATGGGAGCCCACCTGGGAATACAAGGTGCTGTAGATATTTTTATACTGCCAACACCGTTCTGTTGATGCATTCCATTTTCAAACGTATTCAATTATGATCCAGTAGTTAGAAGTATAAAAGTTCTAACAGAAACTAAAAAGCTCATCTACAGCCACACCACACTGGATACGCCCAATCTCATCTGATCTTGGAAGCTAAGCAGTGTTTGGCCTGGTTAGTACTTGGATGGGAGACCACCTGGGAATACAAGGTGCTGTAGATATTTTTATACTGCCAACACCGTTCTGTTGATGCATTCCATTTTCAAATGTATTCATTTATGAACCAGTAGTTAGAAGTAGAAAAGTTCTAACAGAAACAACAAAGCTCATCTACAGCCACACCACACTGGATACGCCCAATCTCATCTGATCTTGGAAGCTAAGCAGTGTTGGGCCTGGTTAGTACTTGGATGGGAGACCACCTGGGAATACAAGGCACTGTAGATATTTTTATACTGCCAACACCGTTCTGTTGATGCATTCCATTTTCAAACGTTTTCATTTATGAACCAGTAGTTAGAAGTAGAAAAGTTCTAACAGAAACCCCAAAGCTCATCTACAGCCACACCACACTGGATATGCCCAATCTCATCTGATCTTAGAAGCAAAGCAGTGTTGGGCCTGGTTAGTACTTGGATGGGAGACCACCTGGGAATACAAGGTGCTGTAGATATTTTTATACTGCCAACACCGTTCTGTTGATGCATTCCATTTTCAAACGTATTCATTTATGAACCAGTAGTTAGAAGTAGAAAAGTTCTAACAGAAACCACAAAGCTCATCTACAGCCACACCACTCTGGATACGCCCAATCTCATCTGGTCTTGGAAGCTAAGCAGTGTTGGGCCTGATTAGTACTTGGATGGGAGCCCACCTGGGAATACAAGGTGCTGTAGATATTTTTATACTGCCAACACCGTTCTGTTGATGCATTCCATTTTCAAATGTATTCATTTATGAACCAGTAGTTAGAAGTAGAAAAGTTCTAACAGAAACCACAAAGCTCATCTACAGCCACACCACACTGGATACGCCCAATCTCATCTGATCTTGGAAGCTAAGCAGTGTTGGGCCTGGTTAGTACTTGGATGGGAGACCAACTGGGAATACAAGGTGCTGTAGATATTTTTATACTGCCAACACCGTTCTGTTGATGCATTCCATTTTCAAACGTATTCATTTATGAACCAGTAGTTAGAAGTAGAAAAGTTCTAACAGAAACCACAAAGCTCATATACAGCCACACCACACTGGATACGCCCAATCTCATCTGTTCTTGAAAGCTAAGCAGTGTTGGGCCTAGTTAGTACTTGGATGGGAGACCACCTGGTAATACAAGGTGCTGTAGATATTTTTATACTGCCAACACCGTTCTGTTGATGCATTCCATTTTCAAACTTATTCATTTATGAACCAGTAGTTAGAAGTAGAAAAGTTCTAACAGAAACCACAAAGCTCATCTACAGCCATACCACACTGTATACGCCCAATCTCATCTGATCTTGGAAGCTAAGCAGTGTTTGGCCTGGTTAGTACTTGGATGGGAGACCACCTGGGAATACAAGGTGCTGTAGATATTTTTATACTGCCAACACCGTTCTGTTGATGCATTCCATTTTCAAATGTATTCATTTATGAACCAGTAGTTAGAAGTAGAAAAGTTCTAACAGAAACAACAAAGCTCATCTACAGCCACACCACACTGGATACGCCCAATCTCATCTGATCTTGGAAGCTAAGCAGTGTTGGGCCTGGTTAGTACTTGGATGGGAGACCACCTGGGAATACAAGGCACTGTAGATATTTTTATACTGCCAACACCGTTCTGTTGATGCATTCCATTTTCAAACGTTTTCATTTATGAACCAGTAGTTAGAAGTAGAAAAGTTCTAACAGAAACCCCAAAGCTCATCTACAGCCACACCACACTGGATATGCCCAATCTCATCTGATCTTAGAAGCAAAGCAGTGTTGGGCCTGGTTAGTATTTGGATGGGAGACCACCTGGGAATACAAGGTGCTGTAGATATTTTTATACTGCCAACACCGTTCTGTTGATGCATTCCATTTTCAAACGTATTTATTTATGAACCAGTAGTTAGAAGTAGAAAAGTTCTAACAGAAACCACAAAGCTCATCTACAGCCACACCACTCTGGATACGCCCAATCTCATCTGGTCTTGGAAGCTAAGCAGTGTTGGGCCTGGTTAGTACTTGGATGGGAGCCCACCTGGGAATACAAGGTGCTGTAGATATTTTTATACTGCCAACACCGTTCTGTTGATGCATTCCATTTTCAAATGTATTCATTTATGAACCAGTAGTTAGAAGTAGAAAAGTTCTAACAGAAACCACAAAGCTCATCTACAGCCACACCACACTGGATACGCCCAATCTCATCTGATCTTGGAAGCTAAGCAGTGTTGGGCCTGGTTAGTACTTGGATGGGAGACCACCTGTGAATACAAGGTGCTGTAGATATTTTTATACTGCCAACACCGTTCTGTTGATGCATTCCATTTTCAAACGTATTCATTTATGAACCAGTAGTTAGAAGTAGAAAAGTTCTAACAGAAACCACAAAGCTCATATACAGCCACACCACACTGGATACGCCCAATCTCATCTGTTCTTGAAAGCTAAGCAGTGTTGGGCCTAGTTAGTACTTGGATGGGAGACCACCTGGTAATACAAGGTGCTGTAGATATTTTTATACTGCCAACACCGTTCTGTTGATGCATTCCATTTTCAAACGTATTCATTTATGAACCAGTAGTTAGAAGTAGAAAAGTTCTAACAGAAACCACAAAGCTCATGTACAGCCACACCACACTGGATACGCCCAATCTCATCTGTTCTTGGAAGCTAAGCAGTGTTGGGCCTGGTTAGTACTTGGATGGGAAACCACCTGGTAATACAAGGTGCTGTAGATATTTTTATACTGCCAACACCGTTCTGTTGATGCATTCCATTTTCAAACGTATTCATTTATGAACCAGTAGTTAGAAGTAGAAAAGTTCTAACAGAAACCACAAAGCTCATCTACAGCCACACCACACTGGATACGCCGAATCTCATCTGATCTTGGAAGCTAAGCAGTGTTGGGACTGGTTAGTACTTGGATAGGAGACCACCTGGGAATACAAGGTGCTGTAGATATTTTTATACTGCCAAAACTGTTCTGTTGATGCATTCCATTTTCAAACGTATTCATTTATGAACCTGTAGTTATAAGTAGAAAAGTTCTAACAGAAACCACAAAGCTCATTCACAGCCACACCACACTGGATACGCCCAATCTCATCTGATCTTGGAAGCTAAGCAGTGTTGGGCCTGGTTAGTACTTGGATGGGAGACCACCTGGGAATACAAGGTGCTGTGGATATTTTAATACTGCCAACACCGTTCTGTTGATGCATTCCATTTTCAAACGTATTCATTTATGAACCAGTAGTTAGAAGTAGAAAAGTTCTAACAGAAACCACAAAACTCATCTACAGCCACACCACAATGGATACGCCCAATCTCATCTGATCTTGGAAGCTAAGCAGTGTTGGGCCTTGTTAGTACTTGGATGGGAGACCACCTGGGAATACAAGATGCTGTAGATATTTTTATACTGCCAACACCGTTCTGTTGATGCATTCCATTTTCAAACGTATTCATTTATGAACCAGTATTTAGAAGTAGAAAAGGTCTAACAGAAACCACAAAGCTCATCTACAGCCACACCACACTGGATACGCCCAAACTCATCTGATCTTGGAAGCTAAGCAGTGTTGGGCCTTGTTAGTACGTGGATGGGAGACCACCTGGGAATACAAGGTACTGTAGATATTTTTATACTGCCAACACCGTTCTGTTGATGCATTCCATTTTTAAACGTATTCATTTATGAACCAGTAGTTAGAAGTAGAAAAGTTTTAACAGAAACCACAAAGCTCATCTACAGCCACACCACACTGGATACGCCCAATCTCACCTGATCTTGGAAGCTAAGCAGTGTTGGGCCTGGTTAGTACTTGGAAGGGAGACCACCTGGGAATACAAGGTGCTGTAGATATTTTTATACTGCCAACACCGTTCTGTCGATGCATTCCATTTTCAAACGTATTAATTTATGAACCAGTAGTTAGAAGTAGAAAAGTTCTAACAGAAACAACAAAGCTCATCTACAGCCACACCACACTGGATACGCCCAATCTCATCTGATCTTGGAAGCTAAGCAGTGTTGGGCCTGGTTAGTGCTTTGTTGGGAGACCACCTGGAAATATAAGGTGCTGTAGATATTTTTATACTGCCAACACCGTTCTGTTGATGCATTCCATTTTCAAATGTATTCATTTATGAACCAGTAGTTAGAAGAAGAAAAGTTCTAACAGAAACCACAAAGCTCATCTAAACCACACCACACTGGATACGCCCAATCTCATCTGATCTTGGAAGCTAAACAGTGTTGGGCCTGGTTAGTACTTGGATGGGAGACCACCTGGGAATACAAGGTGCTGTGGACATTTTAATACTGCCAACACCGTTCTGTTGATGCATTCCATTTTCAAACGTATTCATTTATGAACCAGTAGTTAGAAGTAGAAAAGTTATAACAGAAACCACCAAACTCATCTACAGCCACACTGCAATGAATACGCCCAATGTCATCTGATCTTGGAAGCTAAGCAGTGTTGGGCCTGGTTAGTTCATGGATGGGAGACCACCTGGGAATACAAGGTGCTGTAGATATTTTTATACTGCCAACACTGTTCTGTTGATGCATTCCATTTTCAAACGTATTCATTTATGAACCAGTAGTTAGAAGTAGAAAAGTTCTAACAGAAACCACAAAGCTCATCTACGGCCACACCACACTGGAAACGCCCAAACTCATCTGATCTTGGAAGCTAAGCAGTGTTGGGCCTGGTTAGTACGTGGATGGGAGACCACCTGGGAATACAAGGTGCTGTAGATATTTTTATACTGCCAACACTGTTCTGTTGATGCATTCCATTTTCAAACGTATTCATTTATGAACCAGTAGTTAGAAGTAGAAAAGTTCTAACAGAAACCACAAAGCTCATCTACAGCCACACCACACTGGAAACGCCCAAACTCATCTGATCTTGGAAGCTAAGCAGTGTTGGGCCTGGTTAGTACGTGGATGGGAGACCACCTGGGAATACAAGGTGCTGTAGATATTTTTATACTGCCAACACCATTCTGTTGATGCATTCCCTTTTCAAACGTATTCATTTATGAACCAGTAGTTAGAAGTATAAAAGTTCTAACAGAAACCACAAAACTCATCTACAGCCACACCACACTGGATACGCCCAATCTCATCTGTTCTTGAAAGCTAAGCAGTGTTGGGCCTAGTTAGTACTTGGATGGGAGACCACCTGGTAATACAAGGTGCTGTAGTTATTTTTATACTGCCAACACCGTTCTGTTGATGCATTCCATTTTCAAACGTATTCATTTATGAACCAGTAGTTAGAAGTAGAAAAGTTCTAACAGAAACCACAAAGCTCATCTACAGCCATACCACACTGTATACGCCCAATCTCATCTGATCTTGGAAGCTAAGCAGTGTTTGGCCTGGTTAGTACTTGGATGGGAGACCACCTGGGAATACAAGGTGCTGTAGATATTTTTATACTGCCAACACCGTTCTGTTGATGCATTCCATTTTCAAATGTATTCATTTATGAACCAGTAGTTAGAAGTAGAAAAGTTCTAACAGAAACAACAAAGCTCATCTACAGCCACACCACACTGGATACGCCCAATCTCATCTGATCTTGGAAGCTAAGCAGTGTTGGGCCTGGTTAGTACTTGGATGGGAGACCACCTGGGAATACAAGGCACTGTAGATATTTTTATACTGCCAACACCGTTCTGTTGATGCATTCCATTTTCAAACGTTTTCATTTATGAACCAGTAGTTAGAAGTAGAAAAGTTCTAACAGAAACCCCAAAGTTCATCTACAGCCACACCACACTGGATATGCCCAATCTCATCTGATCTTAGAAGCAAAGCAGTGTTGGGCCTGGTTAGTACTTGGATGGGAGACCACCTGGGAATACAAGGTGCTGTAGATATTTTTATACTGCCAACACCGTTATGTTGATGCATTCCATTTTCAAACGTATTCATTTATGAACCAGTAGTTAGAAGTAGAAAAGTTCTAACAGAAACCACAAAGCTCATCTACAGCCACACCACTCTGGATACGCCCAATCTCATTTGGTCTTGGAAGCTAAGCAGTGTTGGGCCTGGTTAGTACTTGGATGGGAGCCCACCTGGGAATACAAGGTGCTGTAGATATTTTTATACTGCCAACACCGTTCTGTTGATGCATTCCATTTTCAAACGTATTCATTTATGAACCAGTAGTTAGAAGTAGAAAAGTTCTAACAGAAACCACAAAGCTCATCTACAGCCATACCACACTGGATACGCCCAATCTCATCTGATCTTGGAAGCTAAGCAGTGTTGGGCCTGGTTAGTACTTGGATAGGAGACCACCTGGGAATACAAGGTGCTGTAGATATTTTTATACTGCCAAAACTGTTCTGTTGATGCATTCCATTTTCAAACGTATTCATTTATGAACCTGTAGTTATAAGTAGAAAAGTTCTAACAGAAACCACAAAGCTCATTCACAGCCACACCACACTGGATACGCCCAATCTCATCTGATCTTGGAAGCTAAGCAGTGTTGGGCCTGGTTAGTACTTGGATGGGAGATCACCTGGGAATACAAGGTGCTGTGGATATTTTAATACTGCCAACACCGTTCTGTTGATGCATTCCATTTTCAAACGTATTCATTTATGAACCAGTAGTTAGAAGTAGAAAAGTTCTAACAGAAACCACAAAACTCATCTACAGCCACACCACAATGGATACGCCCAATCTCATCTGATCTTGGAAGCTAAGCAGTGTTGGGCCTGGTTAGTACTTGGATGGGAGACCACCTGGGAATACAAGATGCTGTAGATATTTTTATACTGCCAACACCGTTCTGTTGATGCATTCCATTTTCAAACGTATTCATTTATGAACCAGTATTTAGAAGTAGAAAAGGTCTAACAGAAACCACAAAGCTCATCTACAGCCACACCACACTGGATACGCCCAAACTCATCTGATCTTGGAAGCTAAGCAGTGTTGGGCCTTGTTAGTACGTGGATGGGAGACCACCTGGGAATACAAGGTACTGTAGATATTTTTATACTGCCAACACCGTTCTGTTGATGCATTCCATTTTCAAACGTATTCATTTATGAACCAGTAGTTAGAAGTAGAGATGAGCGGATTCGGTTTTACTCGGTTTTACTCGGTTCTCAAAACCGAATCTTATTGGCTCACGGATGTCACGTGTTTTGGATAGCCAATAAGATTCGGTTTTGAGAACCGAGTAAAACCGAGTAAAACCGAATCCGCTCATCTCTAGTTAGAAGTAGAAAAGTTTTAACAGAAACCACAAAGCTCATCTACAGCCACACCACACTGGATACGCCCAATCTCACCTGATCTTGGAAGCTAAGCAGTGTTGGGCCTGGTTAGTACTTGGAAGGGAGACCACCTGGGAATACAAGGTGCTGTAGATATTTTTATACTGCCAACACCGTTCTGTCGATGCATTCCATTTTCAAACGTATTAATTTATGAACCAGTAGTTAGAAGTAGAAAAGTTCTAACAGAAACAACAAAGCTCATCTACAGCCACACCACACTGGATACGCCCAATCTCATCTGATCTTGGAAGCTAAGCAGTGTTGGGCCTGGTTAGTGCTTTGTTGGGAGACCACCTGGAAATATAAGGTGCTGTAGATATTTTTATACTGCCAACACCATTCTGTTGATGCATTCCATTTTCAAATGTATTCATTTATGAACCAGTAGTTAGAAGTAGAAAAGTTCTAACAGAAACCACAAAGCTCATCTAAACCACACCACACTGGATACGCCCAATCTCGTCTGATCTTGGAAGCTAAGCAGTGTTGGGCCTGGTTAGTACTTGGATGGGAGACCACCTTGGAATACAAGGTGCTGTGGACATTTTAATACTGCCAACACCGTTCTGTTGATGCATTCCATTTTCAAACGTATTCATTTATGAACCAGTAGTTAGAAGTAGAAAAGTTATAACAGAAACCACCAAACTCATCTACAGCCACACTGCAATGAATACGCCCAATGTCATCTGATCTTGGAAGCTAAGCAGTGTTGGGCCTGGTTAGTTCATGGATGGGAGACCACCTGGGAATACAAGGTGCTGTAGATATTTTTATACTGCCAACACTGTTCTGTTGATGCATTCCATTTTCAAACGTATTCATTTATGAACCAGTAGTTAGAAGTAGAAAAGTTCTAACAGAAACCACAAAGCTCATCTACGGCCACACCACAATGGAAATGCCCAAACTCATCTGATCTTGGAAGCTAAGCAGTGTTGGGCCTGGTTAGTACATGGATGGGAGACCACCTGGGAATACAAGGTGCTGTAGATATTTTTATACTGCCAACACTGTTCTGTTGATGCATTCCATTTTCAAACGTATTCATTTATGAACCAGTAGTTAGAAGTAGAAAAGTTCTAACAGAAACCACAAAGCTCATCTACAGCCACACCACACTGGAAACGCCCAAACTCATCTGATCTTGGAAGCTAAGCAGTGTTGGGCCTGGTTAGTACGTGGATGGGAGACCACCTGGGAATACAAGGTGCTGTAGATATTTTTATACTGCCAACACCATTCTGTTGATGCATTCCATTTTCAAACGTATTCATTTATGAACCAGTAGTTAGAAGTAGAAAAGTTTTAACAGAAACCACAAAGCTCATCTACAGCCACACCACACTGGATACGCCCAATCTCGTCTGATCTTGGAAGCTAAGCAGTGTTGGGCCTTGTTAGTACTTGGATGGGAGACCACCTGGGAATACAAGGTGCTGTAGATATTTTTATACTGCCAACACCGTTCTGTTGATGCATTCCATTTTCAAACGTACTCATTTATGAACCAGTAGTTAGAAGTAGAAAAGTTCTAACAGAAACCACAAAACTCATCTACAGCAACACCACAATGAATACGCCCAATGTCATCTGATCTTGGAAGCTAAGCAGTGTTGGGCCTGGTTAGTTCATGGATGGGAGACCCCCTGGGAATACAAGGTGCTGTAGATATTTTTATACTGCCAACACTGTTCTGTTGATGCATTCCATTTTCAAACGTATTCATTTATGAACCAGTAGTTAGAAGTAGAAAAGTTCTAACAGAAACCACAAAGCTCATCTACAGCCACACCACACTGGAAACGCCCAAACTCATCTGATCTTGGAAGCTAAGCAGTGTTGGGCCTGGTTAGTACGTGGATGGGAGACCACCTGGGAATACAAGGTGCTGTAGATATTTTTATACTGCCAACACTGTTCTGTTGATGCATTCCATTTTTAAACGTATTAATTTATGAACCAGTAGTTAGAAGTAGAAAAGTTCTAACAGAAACCACAAAGCTCATATACAGCCACACCACACTGGAAATGCCCAAACTCATCTGATCTTGGAAGCTAAGCAGTGTTGGGCCTGGTTAGTACGTGGATGGGAGACCACCTGGGAATACAAGGTGCTGTAGATATTTTTATACTGCCAACACCATTCTGTTGATGCATTCCATTTTCAAACGTACTCATTTATGAACCAGTAGTTAGAAGTAGAAAAGTTCTAACAGAAACCACAAAACTCATCTACAGCAACACCACAATGAATACGCCCAATGTCATCTGATCTTGGAAGCTAAGCAGTGTTGGGCCTGGTTAGTTCATGGATGGGAGACCCCCTGGGAATACAAGGTGCTGTAGATATTTTTATACTGCCAACACTGTTCTGTTGATGCATTCCATTTTCAAACGTATTCATTTATGAACCAGTAGTTAGAAGTAGAAAAGTTCTAACAGAAACCACAAAGCTCATCTACAGCCACACCACACTGGAAACGCCCAAACTCATCTGATCTTGGAAGCTAAGCAGTGTTGGGCCTGGTTAGTACGTGGATGGGAGACCACCTGGGAATACAAGGTGCTGTAGATATTTTTATACTGCCAACACTGTTCTGTTGATGCATTCCATTTTTAAACGTATTAATTTATGAACCAGTAGTTAGAAGTAGAAAAGTTCTAACAGAAACCACAAAGCTCATATACAGCCACACCACACTGGAAATGCCCAAACTCATCTGATCTTGGAAGCTAAGCAGTGTTGGGCCTGGTTAGTACGTGGATGGGAGACCACCTGGGAATACAAGGTGCTGTAGATATTTTTATACTGCCAACACCATTCTGTTGATGCATTCCATTTTCAAACGTATTCATTTATGAACCAGTAGTTAGAAGTAGAAAAGTTTTAACAGAAACCACAAAGCTCATCTACAGCTACACCACACTGGATACGCCCAATCTCGTCTGATCTTGGAAGCTAAGCAGTGTTGGGCCTTGTTAGTACTTGGATGGGAGACCACCTGGGAATACAAGGTGCTGTAGATATTTTTATACTGCCAACACCGTTCTGTTGATGCATTCCATTTTCAAACGTATTCATTTATGAACCAGTAGTTAGAAGTAGAAACGTTCTAACAGAAACCACAAAGCTCATCTACAGCCACACCATACTGGATATGCCCAATCTCGTCTGATCTTGAAAGCTAAGCAGTGTTGGGCCTTGTTAGTACTTGGATGGGAGACCACCTGGGAATACAAGGTGCTGTAGATATTTTAATACTGCCAACACTGTTCTGTTGATGCATTCCATTTTCAAATGTATTCATTTATGAACCAGTAGTTAGAAGTAGAAAAGTTCTAACAGAAACCACAAAGCTCATCTACAGCCACACCACACTGGATATACCCAATCTCACCTTATCTTGGAAGCTAAGCAGTGTTGGGCCTGGTTAGTACTTGGATGGGAGACCACCTGGGAATACAAGGTGCTGTAGATATTTTTATACTGCCAACACCGTTCTGTCGATGCATTCCATTTTCAAACGTATTCATTTATGAACCAGTAGTTAGAAGTAGAAAAGTTCTAACAGAAACAACAAAGCTCATCTACAGCCACACCACACTGGATACGCCCAATCTCATCTGATCTTGGAAGCTAAGCAGTGTTGGGCCTGGTTAGTGCTTGGATGGGAGACCACCTGGAAATATAAGGTGCTGTCGATATTTTTATACTGCCAACACCGTTCTGTTGATGCATTCCATTTTCAAATGTATTCATTTATGAACCAGTAGTTAGAAGTAGAAAAGTTCTAACAGAAACCACAAAGCTAATCTAAAGCCACACCACACTGGATACGCCCAATCTCATCTGATCTTGGAAGCTAGCAGTGTTGGGCCTGGTTAATACTTGGATGGGAGACCACCTGGGAATACAAGGTGCTGTAGATATTTTTATACTGCCAACACCGTTCTGTTGATGCATTCCATTTTCAAATGTATTCATTTATGAACCAGTAGTTAGAAGTAGAAAAGTTCTAACAGAAACCACAAAGCTCATATACAGCCACACCACACTGGATACGCCCAATCTCATCTGTTTTTGGAAGCTAAGCAGTGTTGGGCCTGGTTAGTACTTGGATGGGAGACCACCTGGTAATACAAGGTGCTGTAGATATTTTTATACTGCCAACACCGTTCTGTTGATGCATTCCATTTTCAAACGTATTCATTTATGAACCAGTAGTTATAAGTAGAAAAGTTCTAACAGAAACCACAAAGCTCATTCACAGCCACACCACACTGGATACGCCCAATCTCATCTGATCTTGGAAGCTAAGCAGTGTTGGGCCTGGTTAGTACTTGGATGGGAGACCACCTGGGAATACAAGGTGCTGTGGATATTTTAATACTGCCAACACCGTTCTGTTGATGCATTCCATTTTCAAACGTATTCATTTCTGAACCAGTAGTTAGAAGTAGAAAAGTTCTAACAGAAACCACAAAACTCATCTACAGCCACACCACAATGGATACGCTTAATCTCATCTGATCTTGGAAGCTAAGCAGTGTTGGGCCTGGTTAGTACTTGGATGGGAGACCACCTGGGAATACAAGATGCTGTAGATATTTTTATACTGCCAACACCGTTCTGTTGATGCATTCCATTTTCAAACGTATTCATTTATGAACCAGTATTTAGAAGTAGAAAAGGTCTAACAGAAACCACAAAGCTCATCTACAGCCACACCACACTGGATACGCCCAAACTCATCTGATCTTGGAAGCTAAGCAGTATTGGGCCTGGTTAGTACTTGGAAGGGAGACCACCTGGGAATACAAGGTGCTGTAGATATTTTTATACTGCCAACACCGTTCTGTCGATGCATTCCATTTTCAAACGTATTAATTTATGAACCAGTAGTTAGAAGTAGAAAAGTTCTAACAGAAACAACAAAGCTCATCTACAGCCACACCACACTGGATACGCCCAATCTCATCTGATCTTGGAAGCTAAGCAGTGTTGGGCCTGGTTAGTGCTTTGTTGGGAGACCACCTGGAAATATAAGGTGCTGTAGATATTTTTATACTGCCAACACCGTTCTGTTGATGCATTCCATTTTCAAATGTATTCATTTATGAACCAGTAGTTAGAAGTAGAAAAGTTCTAACAGAAACCACAAAGCTCATCTAAACCACACCACACTGGATACGCCCAATCTCATCTGATCTTGGAAGCTAAGCAGTGTTGGGCCTGGTTAGTACTTGGATGGGAGACCACCTGGGAATACAAGGTGCTGTGGACATTTTAATACTGCCAACACCGTTCTGTTGATGCATTCCATTTTCAAACGTATTCATTTATGAACCAGTAGTTAGAAGTAGAAAAGTTATAACAGAAACCACAAAACTCATCTACAGCCACACTGCAATGAATACGCCCAATGTCATCTGATCTTGGAAGCTAAGCAGTGTTGGGCCTGGTTAGTTCATGGGTGGGAGACCACCTGGGAATACAAGGTGCTGTAGATATTTTTATACTGCCAACACTGTTCTGTTGATGCATTCCATTTTCAAACGTATTCATTTATGAACCAGTAGTTAGAAGTAGAAAAGTTCTAACAGAAACCACAAAGCTCATCTACGGCCACACCACACTGGAAACGCCCAAACTCATCTGATCTTGGAAGCTAAGCAGTGTTGGGCCTGGTTAGTACGTGGATGGGAGACCACCTGGGAATACAAGGTGCTGTAGATATTTTTATACTGCCAACACTGTTCTGTTGATGCATTCCATTTTCAAACGCATTCATTTATGAACCAGTAGTACGAAGTAGAAAAGTTCTAACAGAAACCACAAAGCTCATCTACAGCCACACCACACTGGAAACGCCCAAACTCATCTGATCTTGGAAGCTAAGCAGTGTTGGGCCTGGTTAGTACGTGGATGGGAGACCACCTGGGAATACAAGGTGCTGTAGATATTTTTATACTGCCAACACCATTCTGTTGATGCATTCCATTTTCAAACGTATTCATTTATGAACCAGTAGTTAGAAGTAGAAAAGTTTTAACAGAAACCACAAAGCTAATCTACAGCCACACCACACTGGATACGCCCAATCTCGTCTGATCTTGGAAGCTAAGCAGTGTTGGGCCTTGTTAGTACTTGGATGGGAGACCACCTGGGAATACAAGGTGCTGTAGATATTTTTATACTGCCAACACCGTTCTGTTGATGCATTCCATTTTCAAACGTATTCATTTATGAACCAGTAGTTAGAAGTAGAAACGTTCTAACAGAAACCACAAAGCTCATCTACAGCAACACCATACTGGATATGCCCAATCTCGTCTGATCTTGAAAGCTAAGCAGTGTTGGGCCTTGTTAGTACTTGGATGGGAGACCACCTGGGAATACAAGGTGCTGTAGATATTTTTATACTGCCAACACTGTTCTGTTGATGCATTCCATTTTCAAATGTATTCATTTATGAACCAGTAGTTAGAAGTAGAAAAGTTCTAACAGAAACCACAAAGCTCATCTACAGCCACACCACACTGGATATACCCAATCTCACCTTATCTTGGAAGCTAAGCAGTGTTGGGCCTGGTTAGTACTTGGATGGGAGACCACCTGGGAATACAAGGTGCTGTAGATATTTTTATACTGCCAACACCGTTCTGTCGATGCATTCCATTTTCAAACGTATTCATTTATGAACCAGTAGTTAGAAGTAGAAAAGTTCTAACAGAAACAACAAAGCTCATCTACAGCCACACCACACTGGATACGCCCAATCTCATCTGATCTTGGAAGCTAAGCAGTGTTGGGCCTGGTTAGTGCTTGGATGGGAGACCACCTGGAAATATAAGGTGCTGTCGATATTTTTATACTGCCAACACCGTTCTGTTGATGCATTCCATTTTCAAATGTATTCATTTATGAACCAGTAGTTAGAAGTAGAAAAGTTCTAACAGAAACCACAAAGCTAATCTAAAGCCACACCACACTGGATACGCCCAATCTCATCTGATCTTGGAAGCTAGCAGTGTTGGGCCTGGTTAATACTTGGATGGGAGACCACCTGGGAATACAAGGTGCTGTAGATATTTTTATACTGCCAACACCGTTCTGTTGATGCATTCCATTTTCAAATGTATTCATTTATGAACCAGTAGTTAGAAGTAGAAAAGTTCTAACAGAAACCACAAAGCTCATATACAGCCACACCACACTGGATACGCCCAATCTCCTCTGATCTTGGAAGCTAAGCAGTGTTGGGCCTGGTTAGTACTTGGATGGGAGACCACCTGTGAATACAAGGTGCTGTAGATATTTTTATACTGCCAACACCGTTCTGTTGATGCATTCCATTTTCAAACGTATTCATTTATGAACCAGTAGTTAGAAGTAGAAAAGTTCTAACAGAAACCCCAAAGCTCATCTACAGCCACACCACACTGGATATGCCCAATCTCATCTGATCTTAGAAGCTAAGCAGTGTTGGGCCTGGTTAGTACTTGGATGGGAGACCACCTGGGAATACAATTTGCTGTAGATATTTTTATACTGCCAACACCGTTCTGTTGATGCATTCCATTTTCAAACGTATTCATTTATGAACCTGTAGTTATAAGTAGAAAAGTTCTAACAGAAACCACAAAGCTCATTTACAGCCACACCACACTGGATACGCCCAATCTCATCTGATCTTGGAAGCTAAGCAGTGTTGGGCCTGGTTAGTACTTGGATGGGAGACCACCTGGGAATACAAGGTGCTGTCGATATTTTTATACTGCCAACACCGTTCTGTTGATGCATTCCATTTTCAAATGTATTCATTTATGAACCAGTAGTTAGAAGTAGAAAAGTTCTAACAGAAACCACAAAGCTAATATAAAGCCACACCACACTGGATACGCCCAATCTCATCTGATCTTGGAAGCTAGCAGTGTTGGGCCTGGTTAATATTTGGATGGGAGACCACCTGGGAATACAAGGTGCTGTAGATATTTTTATACTGCCAACACCGTTCTGTTGATGCATTCCATTTTCAAATGTATTCATTTATGAACCAGTAGTTAGAAGTAGAAAAGTTCTAACAGAAACCACAAAGCTCATGTACAGCCACACCACACTGGATACGCCCAATCTCATCTGATCTTGGAAGCTAAGCAGTGTTGGGCCTGGTTAGTACTTGGATGGGAGACCACCTGTGATTACAAGGTGCTGTAGATATTTTTATACTGCCAACACCGTTCTGTTGATGCATTCCATTTTCAAACGTATTAATTTATGAACCAGTAGTTAGAAGTAGAAAAGTTCTAACAGAAACCCCAAAGCTCATCTACAGCCACACCACACTGGATATGCCCAATCTCATCTGATCTTAGAAGCTAAGCAGTGTTGGGCCTGGTTAGTACTTGGATGGGAGACCACCTGGGAATACAAGGTGCTGTAGATATTTTTATACTGCCAACACCGTTCTGTTGATGCATTCCATTTTCAAATGTATTCATTTATGAACCAGTAGTTAGAAGTAGAAAAGTTCTAACAGAAACCACAAAGCTCATATACAGCCACACCACACTGGATACGCCCAATCTCATCTGTTCTTGAAAGCTAAGCAGTGTTGGGCCTGGTTAGTACTTGGATGGGAGACCACCTGGTAATACAAGGTGCTGTAGATATTTTTATACTGCCAACACCGTTCTGTTGATGCATTCCATTTTCAAACGTATTCATTTATGAACCAGTAGTTAGAAGTAGAAAAGTTCTAACAGAAACCACAAAGCTCATGTACAGCCACGCCACACTGGATACGCCCAATCTCATCTGTTCTTGGAAGCTAAGCAGTGTTGGGCCTGGTTAGTACTTGGATGGGAGACCACCTGGTAATACAAGGTGCTGTAGATATTTTTATACTGCCAACACCGTTCTGTTGATGCATTCCATTTTCAAACGTATTCATTTTTGAACCAGTAGTTAGAAGTAAAAAAGTTCTAACAGAAACCACAAAGCTCATGTACAGCCACACCACACTGGATACGCCCAATCTCATCTGTTCTTGGAAGCTAAGCAGTGTTGGGCCTGGTTAGTGCTTGGATAGGAGACCACCTGGGAATACAAGGTGCTGTAGATATTTTTATACTGCCAACACCGTTCTGTTGATGCATTCCATTTTCAAACGTATTCATTTATGAACCTGTAGTTAGAAGTAGAAAAGTTCTAACAGAAACCACAAAGCTCATGTACAGCCACACCACACTGGATACGCCCAATCTCATCTGTTCTTGGAAGCTAAGCAGTGTTGGGCCTGGTTAGTACTTGGATGGGAGACCACCTGGTAATACAAGGTGCTGTAGATATTTTTATACTGCCAACACCGTTCTGTTGATGCATTCCATTTTCAAACGTATTCATTTATGAACCAGTAGTTAGAAGTAGAAAAGTTCTAACAGAAACCACAAAGCTCATCTACAGCCACACCACACTGGATACGCCCAATCTCATCTGATCTTGGAAGCTAAGCAGTGTTGGGCCTGGTTAGTGCTTGGATAGGAGACCACCTGGGAATACAAGGTGCTGTAGATATTTTTATACTGCCAACACCGTTCTGTTGATGCATTCCATTTTCAAACGTATTCATTTATGAACCTGTAGTTATAAGTAGAAAAGTTCTAACAGAAACCACAAAGCTCATTTACAGCCACACCACACTGGATACGCCCAATCTCATCTGATCTTGGAAGCTAAGCAGTGTTGGGCCTGGTTAGTACTTGGATGGGAGACCACCTGGGAATACAAGGTGCTGTGGATATTTTAATACTGCCAACACCGTTCTGTTGATGCATTCCATTTTCAAACGTATTCATTTATGAACCAGTAGTTAGAAGTAGAAAAGTTCTAACAGAAACCACAAAACTCATCTACAGCCACACCACAATGGATACGCCCAATCTCATCTGATCTTGGAAGCTAAGCAGTGTTGGGCCTGGTTAGTACTTGGATGGGAGACCACCTGGGAATACAAGGTGCTGTAGATATTTTTATACTGCCAACACCGTTCTGTTGATGCATTCCATTTTCAAACGTATTCATTTATGAACCAGTATTTAGAAGTAGAAAAGGTCTAACAGAAACTACAAAGCTCATCTACAGCCACACCACACTGGATACGCCCAAACTCATCTGATCTTGGAAGCTAAGCAGTGTTGGGCCTTGTTAGTACGTGGAGGGGAGACCACCTGGTAATACAAGGTACTGTAGATATTTTTATACTGCCAACACCGTTCTGTTGATGCATTCCATTTTCAAACGTATTCATTTATGAACCAGTAGTTAGAAGTAGAAAAGTTCTAACAGAAACCACAAAGCTCATCTAAAGCCACACCACACTGGAAACGCCCAAACTCATCTGATCTTGGAAGCTAAGCAGTGTTGGGCCTGGTTAGTACGTGGATGGGAGACCACCTGGGAATACAAGGTGCTGTAGATATTTTTATACTGCCAACACCATTCTGTTGATGCATTCCATTTTCAAACGTATTCATTTATGAACCAGTAGTTAGAAGTAGAAACGTTCTAACAGAAACCACAAAGCTCATCTACAGCCACACCATACTGGATACGCCCAATCTCGTCTGATCTTGAAAGCTAAGCAGTGTTGGTCCTTGTTAGTACTTGAATGGGCGACCACCTAGGAATACAAGGTGCTGTAGATATTTTTATACTGCCAACACTGTTCTGTTGATGCATTCCATTTTCAAACGTATTCATTTATGAACCAGTAGTTAGAAATAAAAACGTTCTAACAGAAACCACAAAGCGCATCTACAGCCATACCACACTGGATATACCCAATCTCACCTTATCTTGGAAGCTAAGCAGTGTTGGGCCTGGTTAGTACTTGGATGGGAGACCACCTGGGAATACAAGGTGCTGTAGATATTTTTATACTGCCAACACCGTTCTGTCGATGCATTCCATTTTCAAACGTATTCATTTATGAACCAGTAGTTAGAAGTAGAAAAGTTCTAACAGAAACAACAAAGCTCATCTACAGCCACACCACACTGGATACGGCCAATCTCATCTGATCTTGGAAGCTAAGCAGTGTTGGGCCTGGTTAGTGCTTGGATGGGAGACCACCTGGAAATATAAGGTGCTGTCGATATTTTTATACTGCCAACACCGTTCTGTTGATGCATTCCATTTTCAAATGTATTCATTTATGAACCAGTAGTTAGAAGTAGAAAAGTTCTAACAGAAACCACAAAGCTACTCTAAAGCCACACCACACTGGATACGCCCAATCTCATCTGATCTTGGAAGCTAGCAGTGTTGGGCCTGGTTAATACTTGGATGGGAGACCACCTGGGAATACAAGGTGCTGTAGATATTTTTATACTGCCAACACCGTTCTGTTGATGCATTCCATTTTCAAACGTATTCATTTATGAACCAGTAGTTAGAAGTAGAAAAGTTCTAACAGAAACCACAAAGCTCATCTACAGCCACACCACACAGGATACGCCCAATCTCATCTGATCTTGAAAGCTAAGCAGTGTTGTGCCTGGTTAGTACTTGGATGGGACACCACCTGGGAATACAAGGTGATGTAGATATTTTTATACTGCCAACACCGTTCTATTGATGCATTCCATTTTCAAACGTATTCATTTATGAACCAGTAGTTAGAAGTAGAAAAGTTCTAACAGTAACCACAAAGCTCATCTACAGCCACACCACACTTGATACGCCCAATCTCATCTGATCTTGGAAGCTAGCAGTGTTGGGCCTGGTTAGTACTTGGATGGGAGACCACCTTGGAATACAAGGTGCTGTAGATATTTTTATACTGCCAACACCGTTCTGTTGATGCATTCCATTTTCAAACGTATTCATTTATGAACCAGTAGTTAGAAGTAGAAAAGTTCTAACAGAGACCACAAAGCTCATCTACAGCCACACCACACTGGATACGCCGAATCTCATCTGATCTTGTAAGCTAAGCAGTGTTATGAATGGTTAGTACTTGGATGGGAACCCACCTGGGAATACAAGGTGCTGTAGATATTTTTATACTGCCAACACCGTTCTGTTGATGCATTCCATTTTCAAACGTATTCATTTATGAACCAGTAGTTAGAAGTAGAAAAGTTCTAACAGAAACCACAA
>NC_086446.1:113469938-113544938 GCF_028390025.1 Pseudophryne corroboree | reverse complement strand
ACACCACACAGGATACGCCCAATCTCATCTGATCTTGGAAGCTAAGCAGTGTTGTGCCTGGTTAGTACTTGGATGGGAGACCACCTGGGAATACAAGGTGATGTAGATATTTTTATACTGCCAACACCGTTCTATTGATGCATTCCATTTTCAAACGTATTCATTTATGTACCAGTAGTTAGAAGTAGAAAAGTTCTAACAGTAACCACAAAGCTCATCTACAGCCACACCACACTTGATACGCCCAATCTCATCTGATCTTGGAAGCTAGCAGTGTTGGGCCTGGTGTTATGATTCCTGAACTCCAGACCGGAGGAGATCTTATGACAGGGATCTGAGTTCAGGAAAATAAGCTGGTTGTGGGAGCTGGAAGGCCTAGTAACCCCTGGCGCCCTAACTCCGTTGTCTCGCCCGTGTTATCAGAAATCCCCTGCGAGACTATGGTTGCTTGAGCCCATGGCAGCCGCGTTCGAAGGGCGGATTATGTCTGCCCAACCCCGATGCCCCCACAGGTCTTAATGGGAGACAAGGGGAAGTCCGAGACAGGGTGATCACAAGGGGCCCTCTGACTAAGCAACACGGCCAGGGGTTACAAGCTGACTAACTAAACCAAAAGGTATGTGCGGACTAGCCGCCAGGGAAAAGGACAACCAAAGATCCACTGATCCGACACTCCTATCCGGCACCGCTGGACACCAGAGTGGATCTGTGGAAGCGGAATCCTCCGCAAAACTCCAGAACACAATATAAACAAAATAATAAACAGTAGCGGACAAGCCGCAACACACGGCTGTGCCGCGACTCACGAACACCACCAGATGTTAAAGGTGCTCGGTCAGACTCCAGGAACAGATGGTAACTTCCGAGTACAGGATCTCTTGAGGACAGGAACAACCGAATAGACCGGGACTGGGAACTCTCTGCAGCAGACAAGGCAAACAGGAAACTATCACCGGCGTCTGTAGGAAGTCCTGAGGATGCCTTTATTCAGGCATCCTCCAATCAAGATCCAGACAGGACAATCAAAAGAAATGCCGTGCAGCTTGCATGCTGCACGGCCAGCACATAATCAGGGCAATGAGGATAGACCCAGCAACGGGGAACGCGGCTGCACGTGGCGTCCCCGTTGCTAAGGCCAGAGGCGGCTCCGTGCGCCCGGCGTCTCAGCGTTGCCAGGGAGCCGGCGGCTGAACGCGCCCGGCGTCCCTGGTTGCTAGGCGCCGGGCCGCACGGCCGAGCGGACCCCGGCGCCTAACAGTACCCCCCCCTTGAGGAGGGGTCAAGAAACCCCCAAAGCCAGGTTTCCGAGGAAATTCATGAAAAAATGCCCTTTTCAGCCTCGGGGCATGAAGGTCTTCATCCAGGACCCACGACCTTTCCTCTGGCCCATAACCTCTCCAATGCACCAAAAAATAAAGCCGACCCCGGGACAACTTGGAATCGAGAACCTTCTCAACCAAGAACTCTTGCTGACCCTGTACATTAATTGGTGATCTCCCCTGAGGTTTTTTACGAGGAAATCTGCTGGACGAAACATATGGTTTAAGCAATGAGCAATGGAAGGTATTTCCGATCCGTAAAGTTTTTGGTAAACGTAACCGGAAAGCAACTGGATTGACTTTTTTGATAATGAGAAATGGTCCAATAAATCTAGGACCCAATCTGGCTGAAGTTTGTCGAAGTTTGATGTTGCGAGTCGACAACCACACCCTGTCTCCTACTTTAAAAGTGCACGGCCGCCGGAGCCTGTCAGAAAATTTCTTTTCCCGGAAAGCTGCTTTTCTGAGAGCCAGGTGCACTTTTTTCCAAATAAGTTTAAGATGAGAGGTCAGGGCCAGAGAGGAGACAGAGGAATGTTGAAAAAATGAATTAGCTCTGGGGTGGAAACCAAAAACTGCAAAAAATGGAGACACATTGGTGGAGGAATGACAGGCATTATTATAAGCAAACTCCGCCAATGGAAGAAACTCAGACCAGTCATTTTGGAGTTTGGCCGAGTACAAACGCAAATATTGTTTTAGAGATTGGTTAACTCGCTCAGTCTGTCCATTGGATTGTGGATGATAGCCGGAGGTTAATGATAATTTCATCTTTAACGAAGCACAAAAAGATTTCCAAAATTGCGCAATGAATTGTGGACCCCTGTCAGAAACAATATCGGTGGGTAACCCATGGAGTCTGAAAACATGACGGAGGAACAGGACTGCCAATCCCTGGGCAGATGGCAATCGGGGAAGAGCAATGAAATGGGCCATTTTGCTGAAACGGTCCACCACTACCCATATGACTCGGCATCCTGCTGACAGAGGGAGGTCCACCACAAAATCCATGGAGATATGCGACCATGGCCTAAGGGGAACATTCAAGGGCATAAGTTGACCAATAGGCAAAGAACGAGGAATTTTATGCTGTGCACAGACCTGACACGAAAAAACAAACTCTTTAATGTCTTTGGAAAGACCAGGCCACCATACTGAGCGGGATACCAATTCCAAAGTCTTGGCGATTCCAGGATGCCCGGCAACTTTGCTATCATGAAACTCTGCCAAAACAGTTGCTCTCAAAAATTCAGGGACAAAAAGACGACCAGCAGGAGTATTTCCAGGAGCTTGATGTTGAAGCAGCTTTAATTGGGAAAATACATCCTGTGTGAGACCTGCCTGAATGACTGAAGACGGAAGTATGGGAGTAACAGGACTGTTGTCTTGAACCGGAAGGAAACTGCGTGACAGGGCATCTGCCTTGGTATTCTTGGAACCTGGTCTGAAGGTGATAATGAATTTAAAACGAGTAAAAAATAAAGCCCAACGAGCCTGTCGGGCATTCAGTCGTTTAGCCGATTCAATGTATTGAAGATTTTTGTGATCAGTCAAAACTGAAATGGTATGGGTCGCTCCTTCAAGCCAATGTCTCCACTCCTCGAAAGCCCATTTAATAGCCAGCAATTCCCGGTTACCAACGTCGTAGTTGGATTCTGCAGATGAGAATTTCCTGGACATAAAGGCACAAGGATGTAATTCAAGGGAATCTGGATCCTTCTGAGACAGGATAGCCCCTACTCCAACCTCCGAGGCATCAACCTCAACAATGAAAGGTAATTCTGGGTTGGGATGTCTAAGGACAGGGGCTGAGACAAAGGCTTGTTTTAAGGCCTGAAAAGATAACTCAGCTTCACATGACCAATTGGTAGGATCTGCTCCCTTCTTAGTAAGTGCCACAATAGGAGCTACTAGGTCAGAGAAAGAGTGAATAAATCTTCTATAGTAGTTTGCAAACCCTAAAAAGCGCTGAATTGCTTTTAAATTGGTGGGTTGCGCCCAACTAAGGATGGCCTGGAGCTTTTTTGGTTCCATTCGGAATCCCCGAGGGGAAATAATGTACCCTAAAAAGGATACTTCTGTGACATGAAATTCACACTTCTCCAGTTTGGCATATAAGTGATTTTCACGTAATTTCTTTAGCACCTGACGCACCTGGGTAACATGCTGTTCCACGGATTCAGAATATATCAAAATATCGTCTAAATAGACCACGACGAATCTTCCCAGAAACTCACGGAGCACATCATTAATGAGATCCTGGAAAACTGCCGGAGCGTTAGATAGGCCGAATGGCATGACCAGATACTCATAGTGGCCTGACTGAGTACTAAATGCCGTTTTCCACTCATTCCCTGACTTGATGCTGATGAGGTTATATGCTCCTCTCAGATCAATTTTAGAGAAAATAACAGCCGAACGTAGCTGATCAAAGATGACAGAGATCAGCGGCAGAGGGTAAGTATTCTTTACTGAGATTTTATTCAGAGCTCTAAAGTCAATGCAGGGTCTGAGTGAACCGTCCTTCTTCTCTACGAAGAAGAACCCTGCACTTAAAGGGGATTTAGATGGCCTGATAAACCCTTTCCCAAGGCTTTCTTTCACATACTCATTCATGGCCACAGTCTCAGGACCAGATAATGCATATAACCTTCCTTTAGGCAACGTGGCACCAGGAATTAACTCAATGGTACAATCATAAGGCCTATGGGGAGGCAAAATATCTGCATTGCCCTTGGAAAACACATCAACAAAATCCTGGTATTCCCCAGGAATATGTGCGGAACCGGCGGCAGCTACTCGGATAGGAAGCGTAATACATTCTTTATCACAGATGGTACCCCATTGTAGGATCTCCCCGGACTGCCAATCTATGATGGGATTATGAAAGGCCAGCCAAGGGTGACCCAGAACCACAGGAACTGCTGGACAATGGGTAAGGAAAAACTCAATCTTTTCAGAATGCAAAGCTCCCACCGAGAGCAAAACTGGAGGTGTACATAGAGAAATAACCCCATTGGACAAGGGACTCCCGTCTAAACCAAGCATGGTGATACACCTATTCAAGGTTAGCTGAGGAATACCTAAGGCCTTGGCCCATGTTAAATCCATAAAGTTTCCTGCAGCTCCACTGTCCACAAAAGCAGAGACCGAGGAACAGAGGCTGCCATAGGAAACTTTAACAGGAACCCACAGTGAATTATTTGAGGAGATGAGCTGCAGACCAAAGTGAACCCCCTCACAATTCACTTGGTCAGGAAGTTTCCCGACTTGTTTGGACAACTACGGGCAAAATGTCCCTTACCTCCGCAGTATAAACACAGACCAGAATTTTGCCTCCTGGTTCTTTCTTCCGGAGACAATTTGGAGAGACCTATCTGCATAGGCTCCTCTATGTCTACAGGAATGGAAGGAACCCAGGAAGAGGACCCGACAGATGCCCCTTTTTCAGCCCTCCGCTCTCTGAGACGACGATCTATCTTAATAGAGAGCTCCATGAGGTTATCGAGGGTCGCAGGAGCGGGATACTGGAGGAGACTGTCTTTTATAGATTCAGATAAGCCGAGGCGAAACTGACTGCGCAGGGCTGGGTCATTCCAGCCACAGTCGTTCGACCAACGGCGAAACTCCGTACAATAATTCTCTGCGGGATTCCTACCCTGTCTAAGAGTACGCAACTGACTTTCTGCGGATGCCTCTCTATCAGGGTCGTCATACAATAGCCCTAAAGATTTTAAAAAGGCGTCTACAGACGATAAGGCCGGATCGTCTGTCTTTAAACCAAAAGCCCAGGTCTGAGGATCCCCCTGGAGCAGAGAAATAATAATCCCAACCCGCTGAGCCTCTGTACCTGAGGTAACTGGTCTTAAACGAAAATACAGTTTGCAAGATTCTTTAAAATTAAAAAACTGCTTTCTATCCCCCGAAAAACGGTCAGGCAGATGCATTTTTGGTTCAGGGACGACCCTCGGGGAGGTCCGTAACAGATCTTCCTGTGAGCTCACCCGGAGGGACAGATCCTGAACCATCTGAGTAAGTTCCTGAATCTGACTAACTAGAAACTGGCCAGGATTTGGCCCAACCCCGGTGGGATTCATGAGGCCGACAAAATTCTCCCAACTGAATAAGTGAAAAAATTAACTCTTGTTCAAATTTTTTCTTTTGTCGGGCCGGTGATAATGTTATGATTCCTGAACTCCAGACCGGAGGAGATCTTATGACAGGGATCTGAGTTCAGGAAAATAAGCTGGTTGTGGGAGCTGGAAGGCCTAGTAACCCCTGGCGCCCTAACTCCGTTGTCTCGCCCGTGTTATCAGAAATCCCCTGCGAGACTATGGTTGCTTGAGCCCATGGCAGCCGCGTTCGAAGGGCGGATTATGTCTGCCCAACCCCGATGCCCCCGCAGGTCTTAATGGGAGACAAGGGGAAGTCCGAGACAGGGTGATCACAAGGGGCCCTCTGACTAAGCAACACGGCCAGGGGTTACAAGCTGACTAACTAAACCAAAAGGTATGTGCGGACTAGCCGCCAGGGAAAAGGACAACCAAAGATCCACTGATCCGACACTCCTATCCGGCACCGCTGGACACCAGAGTGGATCTGTGGAAGCGGAATCCTCCGCAAAACTCCAGAACACAATATAAACAAAATAATAAACAGTAGCGGACAAGCCGCAACACACGGCTGTGCCGCGACTCACGAACACCATCAGATGTTAAAGGTGCTCGGTCAGACTCCAGGAACAGATGGTAACTTCCGAGTACAGGATCTCTTGAGGACAGGAACAACCGAATAGACCGGGACTGGGAACTCTCTGCAGCAGACAAGGCAAACAGGAAACTATCACCGGCGTCTGTAGGAAGTCCTGAGGATGCCTTTATTCAGGCATCCTCCAATCAAGATCCAGACAGGACAATCAAAAGAAATGCCGTGCAGCTTGCATGCTGCACGGCCAGCACATAATCAGGGCAATGAGGATAGACCAAGCAACGGGGAACGCGGCTGCACGTGGCGTCCCCGTTGCTAAGGCCAGAGGCGGCTCCGTGCGCCCGGCGTCTCAGCGTTGCCAGGGAGCCGGCGGCTGAACGCGCCCGGCGTCCCTGGTTGCTAGGCGCCGGGCCGCACGGCCGAGCGGACCCCGGCGCCTAACACCTGGTTAATACTTGGATGGGAGACCACCTGGGAATACAAGGTGCTGTAGATATTTTTATACTGCCAACACCGTTCTGTTGATGCATTCCATTTTCAAACGTATTCATTTATGAACCAGTAGTTAGAAGTAGAAAAGTTTTAACAGAAAACACAAAGCTCATTTACAGCCACACCACACTGGATACGCCCAATCTCATCTGATCTTGGAAGCTAAGCAGTGTTGGGCCTGGTTAGTACTTGGATGGGAGACCACCTGGGAATACAAGGTGCTGTAGATATTTTTATACTGCCAACACCGTTCTGTTGATGCATTCCATTTTCCAACGTATTCATTTATGAACCAGTAGTTAGAAGTAGAAAAGTTCTAACAGAAACCACAAAGCTCATCTACAGCCACACCACACAGGATACGCCCAATTTTACCTGATCTTGGAAGCTAAGCAGTATTGTGCCTGGTTAGTACTTGGATGGGAGACCACCTGGGAATACAAGGTGCTGTAGATATTTTTATACTGCCTACACCGTTCTGTTGATGCATTCCATTTTCAAACGTATTCATTTATGAACCAGTAGTTAGAAGTAGAAAAGTTCTAACAGAAACCACAAAGCTCATCTACAGCCACACCACACTGGATGCGCCCAATCTCATCTGATCTTGTAAGCTAAGCAGTGTTATGAATGGTTAGTACTTGGATGGGAACCCACCTGGGAATACAAGGTGCTGTAGATATTTTTATACTGCCAACACCGTTCTGTTGATGCATTCCATTTTCAAACGTATTCATTTATGAACCAGTAGTTAGAAGTAGAAAAGTTCTAACAGAAACCACAAAGCTTATCTACAGCCACACCACACTGGATACGCCCAATCTCTTCTGATCTTGCAAGCTGAGCAGTGTTGTGCCTGGTTAGTACTTGGATGGGAGACCACCTGGGAATACAAGGTGCTGTAGATATTTTTATACTGCCAACACCGTTCTGTTGATGCATTCCATTTTCAAACGTATTCATTTATGAACCAGTAGTTAGAAGTAGAAAAGTTCTAACAGAAACCACAAAGCTCATCTACAGCCACACCACACTGGATACGCCCAATCTCTTCTGATCTTGCAAGCTAAGCAGTGTTGTGCCTGGTTAGTACTTGGATGGGAGCCCACCTGGGAATACAAGGTGCTGTAGATATTTTTATACTGCCAACACCGTTCTGTTGATGCATTCCATTTTCAAACGTATTCATTTATGAACCAGTAGTTAGAAGTAGAAAAGTTCTAACAGAAACCACAAAGCTCATCTACAGCCACACCACACTGGATACGCCCAATCTCATCTGATCTTGGAAGCTAAGCAGTGTTGGGCCTGGTTAATACTTGGATAGGAGACCACCTGGGAATACAAGGTGCTGTAGATATTTTTATACTGCCAACACCGTTCTGTTGATGCATTCCATTTTCAAACGTATTCATTTATGAACCAGTAGTTAGAAGTAGAAAAGTTCTAACAGAAACCACAAAGCTCATCTACAGCCACACCACTCTGGATACGCCCAATCTCATCTGATCTTGGAAGCTAAGCAGTGTTTGGCCTGGTTAATACTTGGATAGGAGACCACCTGGGAATACAAGGTGCTGTAGATATTTTTATACTGCCAACACCGTTCTGTTGATGCATTCCATTTTCAAACGTATTCATTTATGAACCAGTAGTTAGAAGTAAAAAAGTTCTAACAGAAACCACAAAGCTCATATACAGCCACACCACTCTGGATACGCCCAATCTCATCTGATCTTGGAAGCTAAGCAGTGTTTGGCCTGGTTAGTACTTGGATGGGAGACAACCTGGGAATACAAGGCGCTGTAGATATTTTTATACTGCCAACACCGTTCTGTTGATGCATTCCATTTTCAAACGTATTCATTTATGAACCAGTAGTTAGAAGTAGAAAAGTTCTAACAGAAACCCCAAAGCTCATCTACAGCCACACCACACTGGATATGCCCAATCTCATCTGATCTTAGAAGCTAAGCAGTGTTGGGCCTGGTTAGTACTTGGATGGGAGACAACCTGGGAATACAAGGTGCTGTAGATATTTTTATACTGCCAACACCGTTCTGTTGATGCATTCCATTTTCATATGTATTCATTTATGAACCAGTAGTTAGAAGTAGAAAAGTTCTAACAGAAACCACTAAGCTCATCTACAGCCGCACCACACTGGATACGCCCAATCTCATCTGATCTTGGAAGCTAAGCAGTGTTGGGCCTGGTTAGTACTTGGATGGGAGACCACCTGGGAATACAAGGCGCTGTAGATATTTTTATACTGCCAACACCGTTCTGTTGATGCATTCCATTTTCAAACGTATTCATTTATGAACCAGTAGTTAGAAGTAGAAAAGTTCTAACAGAAACCCCAAAGCTCATCTACAGCCACACCACACTGGATATGCCCAATCTCATCTGATCTTAGAAGCTAAGCAGTGTTGGGCCTGGTTAGTACTTGGATGGGAGACAACCTGGGAATACAAGGTGCTGTAGATATTTTTATACTGCCAACACCGTTCTGTTGATGCATTCCATTTTCATATGTATTCATTTATGAACCAGTAGTTAGAAGTAGAAAAGTTCTAACAGAAACCACTAAGCTCATCTACAGCCGCACCACACTGGATACGCCCAATCTCATCTGATCTTGGAAGCTAAGCAGTGTTGGGCCTGGTTAGTACTTGGATGGGAGATCACCTGGGAATACAAGGCGCTGTAGATATTTTTATACTGCCAACACCGTTCTGTTGATGCATTCCATTTTCAAACGTATTCATTTATGAACCAGTAGTTAGAAGTAGAAAAGTTCTAACAGAAACCCCAAAGCTCATTTACAGCCACACCACACTGGATATGCCCAATCTCATCTGATCTTGGAAGCTAAGCAGTGTTGGGCCTGGTTAGTACTTGGATGGGAGACCACCTGGGAATACAAGGTGCTGTAGATATTTTTATACTGCCAACACCGTTCTGTTGATGCATTCCATTTTCAAATGTATTCATTTATGAATTAGTAGTTAGAAGTAGAAAAGTTCTAACAGAAACCACAAAGCTCATCTACAGCCACACCACACTGGATACGCCCAATCTCATCTGATCTTGGAAGCTAAGCAGTGTTGGGCCTGGTTAGTGCTCGGATGGGAGACCACCTGGAAATATAAGGTGCTGTAGATATTTTTATACTGCCAACACCGTTCTGTTGATGCATTCCATTTTCAAATGTATTCATTTATGAATACATTTGATAGAAGTAGAAAAGTTCTAACAGAAACCACAAAGCTCATCTAAAGCCACACCACACTGGATACGCCCAATCTCATCTGATCTTGGAAGCTAGCAGTGTTCGGCCTGGTTAATACTTGGATGGGAGACCACCTGGGAATACAAGGTGCTGTAGATATTTTTATACTGCCAACACCGTTCTGTTGATGCATTCCATTTTCAAACGTATTCATTTATGAACCAGTAGTTAGAAGTAGAAAAGTTCTAACAGAAACCTCAAAGCTCATCTACAGCCACACCACACTGGATACGCCCAATCTCATCTGATCTTGGAAGCTAAGCAGTGTTGGGCCTGGTTAGTACTTGGATGGGAGACCACCTGGGAATACAAGGTGCTGTAGATATTTTTATACTGCCAACACCGTTCTGTTGATGCATTACATTTTCAAACGTATTCATTTATGAACCAGTAGTTAGAAGTAGAAAAGTTCTAACAGAAACCACAAAGCTCATCTACAGCCACACCACACTGGATACGCCCAATCTCTTCTGATCTTGCAAGCTAAGCAGTGTTGTGCATGGTTAGTACTTGGATGGGAGACCACCTGGGAATACAAGGTGCTGTAGATATTTTTATACTGCCAACACCGTTCTGTTAATGCATTCCATTTTCAAACGTATTCATTTATGAACCAGTAGTTAGAAGTAGAAAAGTTCTAACAGAAACCACAAAGCTCATCTACAGCCACACCACACAGGATACGCCCAATCTCCTCTGATCTTGGAAGCTAAGCAGTGTTGTGCCTGGAAAGTAATTGGATGGGAGACCACCTGGGAATACAAGGTGATGTAGATATTTTTATACTGCCAACACCGTTCTGTTGATGCATTCCATTTTCAAACGTATTCATTTATGAACCAGTAGTTAGAAGTAGAAAAGTTCTAACAGAAACCACAAAGCTCATCTACAGCCACACCACACTGGATACGCCCAATCTCTTCTGATCTTGCAAGCTAAGCAGTGTTGTGCATGGTTAGTACTTGGATGGGAGACCACCTGGGAATACAAGGTGCTGTAGATATTTTTATACTGCCAACACCGTTCTGTTAATGCATTCCATTTTCAAACGTATTCATTTATGAACCAGTAGTTAGAAGTAGAAAAGTTCTAACAGAAACCACAAAGCTCATCTACAGCCACACCACATTGGATATGCTCAATCTCATCTGATCTTAGAAGCTAAGCAGTGTTGGGCCTGGTTAGTACTTGGATGGGAGACCACCTGGTAATACAAGGTGCTGTAGATATTTTTATACTGCCAACACCATTCTGTTGATGCATTCCATTTTCAAATGTATTTATTTATGAACCAGTAGTTAGAAGTAGAAAAGTTCTAACAGAAACCACAAAGCTCATCTACAGCCACACCACACAGGATACGCCCAATTTTACCTGATCTTGGAAGCTAAGCAGTGTTGTGCCTGGTTAGTACTTGGATGGGAGACCACCTGGGAATACAAGGTGCTGTAGATATTTTTATACTGCCTACACCGTTCTGTTGATGCATTCCATTTTCAAACGTATTCATTTATGAACCTGTAGTTAGAAGTAGAAAAGTTCTAACAGAAACCACAAAGCTCATCTACAGCCACACCACACTGGATACGCCCAATCTCATCTGATCTTGTAAGCTAAGCAGTGTTATGTCTGGTTAGTACTTGGATGGGAACCCACCTGGGAATACAAGGTGCTGTAGATATTTTTATACTGCCAACACCGTTCTGTTGATGCATTCCATTTTCAAACGTATTCATTTATGAACCAGTAGTTAGAAGTAGAAAAGTTCTAACAGAAACCACAAAGCTCATCTACAGCCACACCACACTGGATATGCTCAATCTCATCTGATCTTAGAAGCTAAGCAGTGTTGGGCCTGGTTAGTACTTGGATGGGAGACCACCTGGTAATACAAGGTGCTGTAGATATTTTTATACTGCCAACACAATTCTGTTGATGCATTCCATTTTCAAATGTATTCATTTATGAACCAGTAGTTAGAAGTAGAAAAGTTCTAACAGAAACCACAAAGCTCATCTACAGCCACACCACACTGGATATGCCCAATCTCATCTGATCTTGGAAGCTAAGCAGTGTTGGGCCTGGTTAGTACTTGGATGGGAGACCACCTGGGAATGCAAGGTGCTGTAGATATTTTTATTCTGCCAACACCGTTCTGTTGATGCATTCCATTTTCAAACGTATTCATTTATGAACCTGTAGTTATAAGTAGAAAAGTTCTAATAGAAACCACAAAGCTCATTTACAGCCACACCACACTGGATACGACCAATCTCATCTGATCTTGGAAGCTAAGCAGTGTTGGGCCTGGTTAGTACTTGGATGGGAGACCACCTGGGAATACAAGGTGCTGTGGAAATTTTTATACTGCCAACACCGTTCTGTTGATGCATTCCATTTTCAAACTTTTTCATTTATGAACAAGTAGTTAGAAGTAGAAAAGTTCTAACAGAAACCGCAGAGCTCATCTACAGCCACACCACACTGGATACGCCCAAACTCCTCTGATCTTGGAAGCTAAGCAGTGTTGGGCCTGGTTAGTACGTGGATGGGAGACCACCTGGGAATACAAGGTGCTGTAGGTATTTTTATACTGCCAACACCGTTCTGTTGATGCATTCCATTTTCAAACGTATTCATTTATGAACCAGTAGTTAGAAGTAGAAAAGTTCTAACAGAAACCACAAAGCTCATCTACAGCCACACCACACTGGATACGCCCAATCTCATCTGATCTTGGAAGCTAAGCAGTGTTGGGCCTGGTTAGTACTTGGATGGGAGACCACCTGGGAATACAAGATGCTGTAGATATTTTTATACTGCCAACACCGTTCTGTTGATGCATTCCATTTTCAAACGTATTCATTTATGAACCAGTAGTTAGAAGTATAAAAGTTCTAACAGAAACCACAAAGCTCATCTACAGCCACACCACACTAGATACGCCCAATCTCATCTGATCTTGGAAGCTAAGCAGTGTTGGGCCTGGTTAATACTTGGATAGGAGACCACCTGGGAATACAAGGTGCTGTAGATATTTTTATACTGCCAACACCGTTCTGTTGATGCATTCCATTTTCAAACGTATTCATTTATGAACCAGTAGTTAGAAGTAGAAAAGTTCTAACAGAAACCACAAAGCTCATCTACAGCCACACCACTCTGGATACGCCCAATCTCATCTGATCTTGGAAGCTAAGCAGTGTTTGGCCTGGTTAATACTTGGATAGGAGACCACCTGGGAATACAAGGTGCTGTAGATATTTTTATACTGCCAACACCGATCTGTTGATGCATTCCATTTTCAAATGTATTCATTTATGAACCAGTAGTTAGAAGTAGAAAAGTTCTAACAGAAACCACAAAGCTCATCTACAGCCACACCACTCTGGATACGCCCAATCTCATCTGATCTTGGAAGCTAAGCAGTGTTTGGCCTGGTTAGTACTTGGATGGGAGACCACCTGGGAATACAAGGTGCTGTAGATATTTTTATACTGCCAACACCGTTCTGTTGATGCATTCCATTTTCAAATGTATTCATTTATGAACCAGTAGTTAGAAGTAGAAAAGTTCTAACAGAAACCACAAAGCTCATCTACAGCCACACCACACTGGATACGCCCAATCTCATCTGATCTTGGAAGCTAAGCAGTGTTGGGCCTGGTTAGTACTTGGATGAAAGACCACCTGGGAATACAAGGTGCTGTAGATATTTTTATACTGCCAACACCGTTCTGTTGATGCATTCCATTTTCAAACGTATTCATTTATGAACCAGTAGTTAGAAGTAGAAAAGTTCTAACAGAAACCACAAAGCTCATCTACAGCCACACCACACTGGATATGCCCAATCTCATCTGATCTTAGAAGTTAAGCAGTGTTGGGCCTGGTTAGTACTTGGATGGGAGACCATCTGGGAATACAAGGTGCTGTAGATATTTTTATACTGCCAACACCGTTCTGTTGATGCATTCCATTTTCAAATGTATTCATTTATGAACCAGTAGTTAGAAGTAGAAAAGTTCTAACAGAAACCACAAAGCTCATCTACAGCCACACCACACTGGATACGCCCAATCTCATCTGATCTTGGAAGCTAAGCAGTGTTTGGCCTGGTTAGTACTTGGATGGGAGACCACCTGGGAATACAAGGTGCTGTAGATATTTTTATACTGCCAACACCGTTCTGTTGATGCATTCCATTTTCAAATGTATTCATTTATGAACCAGTAGTTAGAAGTAGAAAAGTTCTAACAGAAACCACAAAGCTCATCTACAGTCGCACCACACTGGATACGCCCAATCTCATCTGATCTTGGAAGCTAAGCAGTGTTGCGCCTGGTTAGTACTTGGATGGGAGACCACCTGGGAATACAAGGCGCTGTAGATATTTTTATACTGCCAACACCGTTCTGTTGATGCATTCCATTTTCAAACGTATTCATTTATGAACCAGTAGTTAGAAGTAGAAAAGTTCTAACAGAAACCCCAAAGCTCATCTACCGCCACACCACACTGGATATCCCCAATCTCATCTGATCTTAGAAGCTAAGCAGTGTTGGGCCTGGTTAGTACTTGGATGGGAGACCACCTGGGAATACAAGGTGCTGTAGATATTTTTATACTGCCTACACCGTTCTGTTGATGCATTCCATTTTCAAACGTATTCATTTATGAACCTGTAGTTAGAAGTAGAAAAGTTCTAACAGAAACCACAAAGCTCATCTACAGCCACACCACACTGGATACGCCCAATCTCATCTGATCTTGTAAGCTAAGCAGTGTTATGTCTGGTTAGTACTTGGATGGGAACCCACCTGGGAATACAAGGTGCTGTAGATATTTTTATACTGCCAACACCGTTCTGTTGATGCATTCCATTTTCAAACGTATTCATTTATGAACCAGTAGTTAGAAGTAGAAAAGTTCTAACAGAAACCACAAAGCTCATCTACAGCCACACCACACTGGATATGCTCAATCTCATCTGATCTTAGAAGCTAAGCAGTGTTGGGCCTGGTTAGTACTTGGATGGGAGACCACCTGGTAATACAAGGTGCTGTAGATATTTTTATACTGCCAACACAATTCTGTTGATGCATTCCATTTTCAAATGTATTCATTTATGAACCAGTAGTTAGAAGTAGAAAAGTTCTAACAGAAACCACAAAGCTCATCTACAGCCACACCACACTGGATATGCCCAATCTCATCTGATCTTGGAAGCTAAGCAGTGTTGGGCCTGGTTAGTACTTGGATGGGAGACCACCTGGGAATGCAAGGTGCTGTAGATATTTTTATTCTGCCAACACCGTTCTGTTGATGCATTCCATTTTCAAACGTATTCATTTATGAACCTGTAGTTATAAGTAGAAAAGTTCTAATAGAAACCACAAAGCTCATTTACAGCCACACCACACTGGATACGACCAATCTCATCTGATCTTGGAAGCTAAGCAGTGTTGGGCCTGGTTAGTACTTGGATGGGAGACCACCTGGGAATACAAGGTGCTGTGGAAATTTTTATACTGCCAACACCGTTCTGTTGATGCATTCCATTTTCAAACTTTTTCATTTATGAACAAGTAGTTAGAAGTAGAAAAGTTCTAACAGAAACCGCAGAGCTCATCTACAGCCACACCACACTGGATACGCCCAAACTCCTCTGATCTTGGAAGCTAAGCAGTGTTGGGCCTGGTTAGTACGTGGATGGGAGACCACCTGGGAATACAAGGTGCTGTAGGTATTTTTATACTGCCAACACCGTTCTGTTGATGCATTCCATTTTCAAACGTATTCATTTATGAACCAGTAGTTAGAAGTAGAAAAGTTCTAACAGAAACCACAAAGCTCATCTACAGCCACACCACACTGGATACGCCCAATCTCATCTGATCTTGGAAGCTAAGCAGTGTTGGGCCTGGTTAGTACTTGGATGGGAGACCACCTGGGAATACAAGATGCTGTAGATATTTTTATACTGCCAACACCGTTCTGTTGATGCATTCCATTTTCAAACGTATTCATTTATGAACCAGTAGTTAGAAGTATAAAAGTTCTAACAGAAACCACAAAGCTCATCTACAGCCACACCACACTAGATACGCCCAATCTCATCTGATCTTGGAAGCTAAGCAGTGTTGGGCCTGGTTAATACTTGGATAGGAGACCACCTGGGAATACAAGGTGCTGTAGATATTTTTATACTGCCAACACCGTTCTGTTGATGCATTCCATTTTCAAACGTATTCATTTATGAACCAGTAGTTAGAAGTAGAAAAGTTCTAACAGAAACCACAAAGCTCATCTACAGCCACACCACTCTGGATACGCCCAATCTCATCTGATCTTGGAAGCTAAGCAGTGTTTGGCCTGGTTAATACTTGGATAGGAGACCACCTGGGAATACAAGGTGCTGTAGATATTTTTATACTGCCAACACCGATCTGTTGATGCATTCCATTTTCAAATGTATTCATTTATGAACCAGTAGTTAGAAGTAGAAAAGTTCTAACAGAAACCACAAAGCTCATCTACAGCCACACCACTCTGGATACGCCCAATCTCATCTGATCTTGGAAGCTAAGCAGTGTTTGGCCTGGTTAGTACTTGGATGGGAGACCACCTGGGAATACAAGGTGCTGTAGATATTTTTATACTGCCAACACCGTTCTGTTGATGCATTCCATTTTCAAATGTATTCATTTATGAACCAGTAGTTAGAAGTAGAAAAGTTCTAACAGAAACCACAAAGCTCATCTACAGCCACACCACACTGGATACGCCCAATCTCATCTGATCTTGGAAGCTAAGCAGTGTTGGGCCTGGTTAGTACTTGGATGAAAGACCACCTGGGAATACAAGGTGCTGTAGATATTTTTATACTGCCAACACCGTTCTGTTGATGCATTCCATTTTCAAACGTATTCATTTATGAACCAGTAGTTAGAAGTAGAAAAGTTCTAACAGAAACCACAAAGCTCATCTACAGCCACACCACACTGGATATGCCCAATCTCATCTGATCTTAGAAGTTAAGCAGTGTTGGGCCTGGTTAGTACTTGGATGGGAGACCATCTGGGAATACAAGGTGCTGTAGATATTTTTATACTGCCAACACCGTTCTGTTGATGCATTCCATTTTCAAATGTATTCATTTATGAACCAGTAGTTAGAAGTAGAAAAGTTCTAACAGAAACCACAAAGCTCATCTACAGCCACACCACACTGGATACGCCCAATCTCATCTGATCTTGGAAGCTAAGCAGTGTTTGGCCTGGTTAGTACTTGGATGGGAGACCACCTGGGAATACAAGGTGCTGTAGATATTTTTATACTGCCAACACCGTTCTGTTGATGCATTCCATTTTCAAATGTATTCATTTATGAACCAGTAGTTAGAAGTAGAAAAGTTCTAACAGAAACCACAAAGCTCATCTACAGTCGCACCACACTGGATACGCCCAATCTCATCTGATCTTGGAAGCTAAGCAGTGTTGCGCCTGGTTAGTACTTGGATGGGAGACCACCTGGGAATACAAGGCGCTGTAGATATTTTTATACTGCCAACACCGTTCTGTTGATGCATTCCATTTTCAAACGTATTCATTTATGAACCAGTAGTTAGAAGTAGAAAAGTTCTAACAGAAACCCCAAAGCTCATCTACCGCCACACCACACTGGATATCCCCAATCTCATCTGATCTTAGAAGCTAAGCAGTGTTGGGCCTGGTTAGTACTTGGATGGGAGACCACCTGGGAATACAAGGTGCTGTAGATATTTTTATACTGCCAACACCGTTCTGTTGATGCATTCCATTTTCAAACGTATTCATTTATGAACCAGTAGTTAGAAGTAGAAAAGTTCTAACAGAAACCACAAAGCTCATCTACAGCCACACCACACTGGATACGCCCAATCTCATCTGATCTTGGAAGCTAAGCAGTGTTGGGCCTGGTTAGTACTTGGATTGGAGACCACCTGGGAATACAAGGCGCTGTAGATATTTTTATACTGCCAACACCGTTCTGTTGATGCATTCCATTTTCAAACGTATTCATTTATGAACCAGTAGTTAGAAGTAGAAAAGTTCTAACAGAAACCACAAAGCGCATCTACAGCCACACCACACTGGATACGCCCAATCTTATCTGATCTTGGAAGCTAAGCAGTGTTGGGCCTGGTTAGTACTTGGATGGGAGACCACCTGGGAATACAAGGTGCTGTAGATATTTTTATACTGCCAACACCGTTCTGTTGATGCATTCCATTTTCAAACGTATTCATTTATGAACCAGTAGTTAGAAGTAGAAAAGTTCTAACAGAAACCACAAAGCTCATCTACAGCCACACCACACTGGATATGCCCAATCTCATCTGATCTTAGAAGTTAAGCAGTGTTGGGCCTGGTTAGTACTTGGATGGGAGACCACCTGGGAATACAAGGTGCTGTAGATATTTTTATACTGCCAACACCGTTCTGTTGATGAATTCCATTTTCAAATGTATTCATTTATGAACCAGTAGTTAGAAGTAGAAAAGTTCTAACAGAAACCACAAAGCTCATCTACAGCCACACCACACTGGATACGCCCAATCTCATCTGATCTTGGAAGCTAAGCAGTGTTGGGCCTGGTTAGTACTTGGATGGGAAACCACCTGGGAATACAAGGTGCTGTAGATATTTTTATACTGCCAACACCGTTCTGTTGATGCATTCCATTTTCAAACGTATTCATTTATGAACCAGTAGTTAGAAGTAGAAAAGTTCTAACAGAAACCACAAAGCTCATCTACAGCCACACCACACTGGATATGCCCAATCTCATCTGATCTTTGAAGCTAAGCAGTGTTGGGCCTGGTTAGTACTTGGATGGGAGACCACCAGAATACAAGGTGCTGTAGATATTTTTATACTGCCAACACCGTTCTGTTGATGCATTCCATTTTCAAATGTATTCATTTATGAACCAGTAGTTAGAAGTAGAAAAGTTCTAACAGAAACCACAAAGCTCATCTACAGTCGCACTACACTGGATACGCCCAATCTCATCTGATCTTGGAAGCTAAGCAGTGTTGCGCCTGGTTAGTACTTGGATGGGAGACCACCTGGGAATACAAGGCGCTGTAGATATTTTTATACTGCCAACACCGTTCTGTTGATGCATTCCATTTTAAAACGTATTCATTTATGAACCAGTAGTTAGAAGTAGAAAAGTTCTAACAGAAACCCCAAAGCTCATCTACAGCCACACCACACTGGATATGCTCAATCTCATCTGATCTTAGAAGCTAAGCAGTGTTGGGCCTGGTTAGTACTTGGATGGGAGACCACCTGGGAATACAAGGTGCTGTAGATATTTTTATACTGCCAACACCGTTCTGTTGATGCATTCCATTTTCAAATGTATTCATTTATGAACCAGTAGTTAGAAGTAGAAAAGTTCTAACAGAAACCACAAAGCTCATCTACAGCCACACCACACTGGATACGCCCAATCTCATCTGATCTTGGAAGCTAAGCAGTGTTGGGCCTGGTTAGTACTTGGATGGGAGACCACCTGGTAATACAAGGTGCTGTAGATATTTTTATACTGCCAACACCGTTCTGTTGATGCATTCCATTTTCAAACGTATTCATTTATGAACCAGTAGTTAGAAGTAGAAAAGTTCTAACAGAAACCACAAAGCTCATCTACAGCCACACCACACTGGATATGCCTAATCTCATCTGATCTTAGAAGTTAAGCAGTGTTGGGCCTGGTTAGTACTTGGATGGGAGACCACCTGGGAATACAAGGTGCTGTAGATATTTTTATACTGCCAACACCGTTCTGTTGATGCATTCCATTTTCAAACGTATTCATTTATGAACCAGTAGTTAGAAGTAGAAAAGTTCTAACAGAAACCACAAAGCTCATCTACAACCACACTGGATATGCCCAATCTCATCTGATCTTAGAAGTTAAGCAGTGTTGGGCCTGGTTAGTACTTGGATGGGAGACCACCTGGGAATACAAGGTGCTGTAGATATTTTTATACTGCCAACACCGTTCTGTTGATGCATTCCATTTTCAAATGTATTCATTTATGAACCAGTAGTTAGAAGTAGAAAAGTTCTAACAGAAACCACAAAGCTCATCTACAGCCACACCACACTGGATACGCCCAATTTCATCTGATCTTGGAAGCTAAGCAGTGTTGGGCCTGGTTAGTACTTGGATGGGAAACCACCTGGGAATACAAGGTGCTGTAGATATTTTTATACTGCCAACACCGTTCTGTTGATGCATTCCATTTTCAAACGTATTCATTTATGAACCAGTAGTTAGAAGTAGAAAAGTTCTAACAGAAACCACAAAGCTCATCTACAGCCACACCACACTGGATACGCCCAATCTCTTCTGATCTTGGAAGCTAAGCAGTGTTGGGCCTGGTTAGTACTTGGATGGGAAACCACCTGGGAATACAAGGTGCTGTAGATATTTTTATACTGCCAACACCGTTCTGTTGATGCATTCCATTTTCAAACGTATTCATTTATGAACCAGTAGTTAGAAGTAGAAAAGTTCTAACAGAAACCCCAAAGCTCATCTACAGCCACACCACACTGGATATGCCCAATCTCATCTGATCTTAGAAGCTAAGCAGTGTTGGGCCTGGTTAGTACTTGGGTGGGAGACCACCTGGGAATACAAGGTGCTGTAGATATTTTTATACTGCCAACACCGTTCTGTTGATGCATTCCATTTTCAAATGTATTCATTTATGAACCAGTAGTTAGAAGTAGAAAAGTTCTAACAGAAACCACAAAGCTCATCTACAGCCACACCACACTGGATACGCCCAATCTCATCTGATCTTGGAAGCTAAGCAGTGTTGGGCCTGGTTAGTACTTGGATGGGAAACCACCTGGGAATACAAGGTGCTGTAGATATTTTTATACTGCCAACACTGTTCTGTTGATGCATTCCATTTTCAAACGTATTCATTTATGAACCAGTAGTTAGAAGTAGAAAAGTTCTAACAGAAACCACAAAGCTCATCTACAGCCACACCACACTGGATATGCCCAATCTCATCTGATCTTAGAAGCTAAGCAGTGTTGGGCCTGGTTAGTACTTGGATGGGAGACCACCTGGGAATACAAGGTGCTGTAGATATTTTTATACTGCCAACACCGTTCTGTTGATGCATTCCATTTTCAAATGTATTCATTTATGAACCAGTAGTTAGAAGTAGAAAAGTTCTAACAGAAACCACAAAGCTCATCTACAGCCACACCACACTGGATACGCCCAATCTCATCTGATCTTGGAAGCTAAGCAGTGTTGGGCCTGGTTAGTACTTGGATGGGAAACCACCTGGGAATACAAGGTGCTGTAGATATTTTTATACTGCCAACACTGTTCTGTTGATGCATTCCATTTTCAAACGTATTCATTTATGAACCAGTAGTTAGAAGTAGAAAAGTTCTAACAGAAACCCCAAAGCTCATCTACAGCCACACCACACTGGATATGCCCAATCTCATCTGATCTTAGAAGCTAAGCAGTGTTGGGCCTGGTTAGTACTTGGATGGGAGACCACCTGGGAATACAAGGTGCTGTAGATATTTTTATACTGCCAACACCGTTCTGTTGATGCATTCCATTTTCAAATGTATTCATTTATGAACCAGTAGTTAGAAGTAGAAAAGTTCTAACAGAAACCACAAAGCTCATCTACAGTCGCACCACACTGGATACGCCCAATCTCATCTGATCTTGGAAGCTAAGCAGTGTTGCGCCTGGTTAGTACTTGGATGGGAGACCACCTGGGAATACAAGGCGCTGTAGATATTTTTATACTGCCAACACCGTTCTGTTGATGCATTCCATTTTCAAACGTATTCATTTATGAACCAGTAGTTAGAAGTAGAAAAGTTCTAACAGAAACCCCAAAGCTCATCTACAGCCACACCACACTGGATATGCCCAATCTCATCTGATCTTAGAAGCTAAGCAGTGTTGGGCCTGGTTAGTACTTGGATGGGAGACCACCTGGGAATACAAGGTGCTGTAGATATTTTTATACTGCCAACACCGTTCTGTTGATGCATTCCATTTTCAAACGTATTCATTTATGAAACAGTAGTTAGAAGTAGAAAAGTTCTAACAGAAACCACAAAGCTCATCTACAGCCACACTACATTGGATACGCCCAATCTCATCTGATCTTGGAAGCTAAGCAGTGTTGGGCCTGGTTAGTACTTGGATGGGAGACCACCTGGGAATACAAGGTGCTGTAGATATTTTTATACTGCCAACACCGTTCTGTTGATGCATTCCATTTTCAAACGTATTCATTTATGAACCAGTAGTTAGAAGTAGAAAAGATCTAACAGAAACCACAAAGCGCATCTACAGCCACACCACACTGGATACGCCCAATCTCATCTGATCTTGGAAGCTAAGCAGTGTTGGGCCTGGTTAGTACTTGGATGGGAGACCACCTGGGAATACAAGGTGCTGTAGATATTTTAATACTGCCAACACCGTTCTGTTGATGCATACCATTTTCAAATGTATTCATTTATGAACCAGTAGTTAGAAGTAGAAAAGTTCTAACAGAAACCCCACAGCTCATCTACAGACACACCACACTGGATATGCCCAATCTCATCTGATCTTAAAAGCTAAGCAGTGTTGGGCTTGGTTAGTACTTGGATGGGAGACCACCTGGGAATACAAGGTGCTGTAGATATTTTTATACTGCCAACACCGTTCTGTTGATGCATTCCATTTTCAAACGTATTCATTTATGAACCAGTAGTTAGAAGTAGAAAAGTTCTAACAGAAACCACAAAGCTCATCTACAGCCACACCACACTGGATACGCCCAATCTCATCTGATCTTGGAAGCTAAGCAGTGTTGGGCCTGGTTAGTACTTGGATGGGAGACCACCTGGGAATACAAGGTGCTGTAGATATTTTTATACTGCCAACACCGTTCTGTTGATGCATTCCATTTTCAAACATATTCATTTATGAACCAGTAGTTAGAAGTAGAAAAGTTCTAACAGAAACCACAAAGCTCATCTACAGCCACACCACACTGGATACGCCCAATCTCGTCTGATCTTGGAAGCTAAGCAGTGTTGGGCCTTGTTAGTACTTGGATGGGAGACCACCTGGGAATACAAGGTGCTGTAGATATTTTTATACTGCCAACACCGTTCTGTTGATGCATTCCATTTTCAAACGTATTCATTTATGAAACAGTAGTTAGAAGTAGAAAAGTTCTAACAGAAACCACAAAGCTCATCTACAGCCACACCACATTGGATACGCCCAATCTCATCTGATCTTGGAAGCTAAGCAGTGTTGGGCCTGGTTAGTACTTGGATGGGAGACCACCTGGGAATACAAGGTGCTGTAGATATTTTTATACTGCTAACACCGTTCTGTTGATGCATTCCATTTTCAAACGTATTCATTTATGAACCAGTAGTTAGAAGTAGAAAAGTTCTAACAGAAACCACAAAGCGCATCTACAGCCACACCACACTGGATACGCCCAATCTCATCTGATCTTGGAAGCTAAGCAGTGTTGGGACTGGTTAGTACTTGGATGGGAGACCACCTGGGAATACAAGGTGCTGTAGATATTTTTATACTGCCAACACCGTTCTGTTGATGCATACCATTTTCAAATGTATTCATTTATGAAACAGTAGTTAGAAGTAGAAAAGTTCTAACAGAAACCACAAAGCTCATCTACAGCCACACCACACTGGATACGCCCAATCTCGTCTGATCTTGGAAGCTAAGCAGTGTTGGGCCTTGTTAGTACTTGGATGGGAGACCACCTGGGAATACAAGGTGCTGTAGATATTTTTATACTGCCAACACCGTTCTGTTGATGCATTCCATTTTCAAACGTATTCATTTATGAACCAGTAGTTAGAAGTAGAAAAGTTCTAACAGAAACCACAAAGCTCATCTACAGCCACACCACACTGGATACGCCCAATCTCGTCTGATCTTGGAAGCTAAGCAGTGTTGGGCCTTGTTAGTACTTGGATGGGAGACCACCAGGGAATACAAGGTGCTGTAGATATTTTTATACTGCCAACACTGTTCTGTTGATGCATTCCATTTTCAAATGTATTCATTTATGAACCAGTAGTTAGAAGTAGAAAAGTTCTAACAGAAACCACAAAGCTCATCTACAGCCACACCACACAGGATACGCCCAATCTCACCTGATCTTGGAAGCTAAGCAGTGTTGGGCTTGGTTAGTACTTGGATGGGAGACCACCTGGGAATACAAGGTGCTGTAGATATTTTTATACTGCCAACACCGTTCTGTTGATGCATTCCATTTTCAAACGTATTCATTTATGAACCAGTAGTTAGAAGTAGAAAAGTTCTAACAGAAACCACAAAGCTCATCTACAGCCACACCACATTGGATACGCCCAATCTCATCTGATCTTGGAAGCTAAGCAGTGTTGGGCCTGGTTAGTACTTGGATGGGAGACCACCTGGGAATACAAGGTGCTGTAGATATTTTTATACTGCCAACACCGTTCTGTTGATGCATTCCATTTTCAAACGTATTCATTTATGAACCAGTAGTTAGAAGTAGAAAAGTTCTAACAGAAACCACAAAGCTCATATACAGCCACACCACACTGGATACGCCCAATCTCATCTGATCTTGGAAGCTAAGCAGTGTTGGGCCTGGTTAGTACTTGGATGGGAGACCACCTGGGAATACAAGGTGCTGTAGATATCTTTATACTGCCAACACCGTTCTGTTGATGCATTCCATTTTCAAACGTATTCATTTATGAACCAGTAGTTAGAAGTAGAAAAGTTCTAACAGAAACCACAAAGCTCATCTACAGCCACACCACACTGGATATGCCCAATCTCACCTGATCTTGGAAGCTAAGGCAGTGTTGGGCCTTGTTAGTACTTGGATGGGAGACCACCTGGGAATACAAGGTGCTGTAGATATTTTTATACTGCCAACACCGTTCTGTTGATGCATTCCATTTTCAAACGTATTCATTTATGAACCAGTAGTTAGAAGTAGAAAAGTTCTAACAGAAACCACAAAGCTCATCTACAGCCACACCACACTGGATACGCCCAATCTCGTCTGATCTTGGAAGCTAAGCAGTGTTGGGCCTTGTTAGTACTTGGATGGGAGACCACCTGGGAATACAACGTGCTGTAGATATTTTTATACTGCCAACACTGTTCTGTTGATGCATTCCATTTTCAAACGTATTCATTTATGAACCAGTAGTTAGAAGTAGAAAAGTTCTAACAGAAACCACAAAGCTCATCTACAGCCACACCACACTGGATATGCCCAATCTCACCTGATCTTGGAAGCTAAGCAGTGTTGGGCTTGGTTAGTACTTGGATGGGAGACCACCTGGGAATACAAGGTGCTGTAGATATTTTTATACTGCCAACACCGTTCTGTTGATGCATTCCATTTTCAAACGTATTCATTTATGAAACAGTAGTTAGAAGTAGAAAAGTTCTAACAGAAACCACAAAGCTCATCTACAGCCACACCACATTGGATACGCCCAATCTCATCTGATCTTGGAAGCTAAGCAGTGTTGGGCCTGGTTAGTACTTGGATGGGAGACCACCTGGGAATACAAGGTGCTGTAGATATTTTTATACTGCCAACACCGTTCTGTTGATGCATTCCATTTTCAAACGTATTCATTTATGAACCAGTAGTTAGAAGTAGAAAAGTTCTAACAGAAACCACAAAGCGCATCTACAGCCACACCACACTGGATACGCCCAATCTCATCTGATCTTGGAAGCTAAGCAGTGTTGGGCCTGGTTAGTACTTGGATGGGAGACCACCTGGTAATACAAGGTGCTGTAGATATTTTTATACTGCCAACACCGTTCTGTTGATGCATACCATTTTCAAATGTATTCATTTATGAACCAGTAGTTAGAAGTAGAAAAGTTCTAACAGAAACCCCAAAGCTCATCTACAGACACACCACACTGGATATGCCCAATCTCATCTGATCTTAGAAGCTAAGCAGTGTTGGGCTTGGTTAGTACTTGGATGGGAGACCACCTGGGAATACAAGGTGCTGTAGATATTTTTATACTGCCAACACCGTTCTGTTGATGCATTCCATTTTCAAACGTATTCATTTATGAACCAGTAGTTAGAAGTAGAAAAGTTCTAACAGAAACCACAAAGCTCATCTACAGCTACACCACATTGGATACGCCCAATCTCATCTGATCTTGGAAGCTAAGCAGTGTTGGGCCTGGTTAGTACTTGGATGGGAGACCACCTGGGAATACAAGGTGCTGTAGATATTTTTATACTGCCAACACCGTTCTGTTGATGCATTCCATTTTCAAACGTATTCATTTATGAACCAGTAGTTAGAAGTAGAAAAGTTCTAACAGAAACCACAAAGCTCATATACAGCCACACCACACTGGATACGCCCAATCTCATCTGATCTTGGAAGCTAAGCAGTGTTGGGCCTGGTTAGTACTTGGATGGGAGACCACCTGGGAATACAAGGTGCTGTAGATATCTTTATACTGCCAACACCGTTCTGTTGATGCATTCCATTTTCAAACGTATTCATTTATGAACCAGTAGTTAGAAGTAGAAAAGTTCTAACAGAAACCACAAAGCTCATCTACAGCCACACCACACTGGATATGCCCAATCTCACCTGATCTTGGAAGCTAAGGCAGTGTTGGGCCTTGTTAGTACTTGGATGGGAGACCACCTGGGAATACAAGGTGCTGTAGATATTTTTATACTGCCAACACCGTTCTGTTGATGCATTCCATTTTCAAACGTATTCATTTATGAACCAGTAGTTAGAAGTAGAAAAGTTCTAACAGAAACCACAAAGCTCATCTACAGCCACACCACACTGGATACGCCCAATCTCGTCTGATCTTGGAAGCTAAGCAGTGTTGGGCCTTGTTAGTACTTGGATGGGAGACCACCTGGGAATACAACGTGCTGTAGATATTTTTATACTGCCAACACTGTTCTGTTGATGCATTCCATTTTCAAACGTATTCATTTATGAACCAGTAGTTAGAAGTAGAAAAGTTCTAACAGAAACCACAAAGCTCATCTACAGCCACACCACACTGGATATGCCCAATCTCACCTGATCTTGGAAGCTAAGCAGTGTTGGGCTTGGTTAGTACTTGGATGGGAGACCACCTGGGAATACAAGGTGCTGTAGATATTTTTATACTGCCAACACCGTTCTGTTGATGCATTCCATTTTCAAACGTATTCATTTATGAAACAGTAGTTAGAAGTAGAAAAGTTCTAACAGAAACCACAAAGCTCATCTACAGCCACACCACATTGGATACGCCCAATCTCATCTGATCTTGGAAGCTAAGCAGTGTTGGGCCTGGTTAGTACTTGGATGGGAGACCACCTGGGAATACAAGGTGCTGTAGATATTTTTATACTGCCAACACCGTTCTGTTGATGCATTCCATTTTCAAACGTATTCATTTATGATCCAGTAGTTAGAAGTAGAAAAGTTCTAACAGAAACCACAAAGCGCATCTACAGCCACACCACACTGGATACGCCCAATCTCATCTGATCTTGGAAGCTAAGCAGTGTTGGGCCTGGTTAGTACTTGGATGGGAGACCACCTGGGAATACAAGGTGCTGTAGATATTTTTATACTGCCAACACCGTTCTGTTGATGCATACCATTTTCAAATGTATTCATTTATGAACCAGTAGTTAGAAGTAGAAAAGTTCTAACAGAAACCCCAAAGCTCATCTACAGACACACCACACTGGATATGCCCAATCTCATCTGATCTTAGAAGCTAAGCAGTGTTGGGCTTGGTTAGTACTTGGATGGGAGACCACCTGGGAATACAAGGTGCTGTAGATATTTTTATACTGCCAACACCGTTCTGTTGATGCATTCCATTTTCAAACGTATTCATTTATGAACCAGTAGTTAGAAGTAGAAAAGTTCTAACAGAAACCCCAAAGCTCATCTACAGCCACACCACACTGGATACGCCCAATCTCATCTGATCTTGGAAGCTAAGCAGTGTTGGGCCTGGTTAGTACTTGGATGGGAGACCACCTGGGAATACAAGGTGCTGTAAATATTTTTATACTGCCAACACCGTTCTGTTGATGCATTCCATTTTCAAACATATTCATTTATGAACCAGTAGTTAGAAGTAGAAAAGTTCTAACAGAAACCACAAAGCTCATCTACAGCCACACCACACTGGATACGCCCAATCTCGTCTGATCTTGGAAGCTAAGCAGTGTTGGGCCTTGTTAGTACTTGGATGGGAGACCATCTGGGAATACAAGGTGCTGTAGATATTTTTATACTGCCAACACAGTTCTGTTGATGCATTCCATTTTCAAACGTATTCATTTATGAACCAGTAGTTAGAAGTAGAAAAGTTCTAACAGAAACCACAAAGCTCATCTACAGCCACACCACACTGGATACGCCCAATCTCACCTGATCTTGGAAGCTAAGCAGTGTTGGGCTTGGTTAGTACTTGGATGGGAGACCACCTGGGAATACAAGGTGCTGTAGATATTTTTATACTGCCAACACCGTTCTGTTGATGCATTCCATTTTCAAACGTATTCATTTATGAAACAGTAGTTAGAAGTAGAAAAGTTCTAACAGAAACCACAAAGCTCATCTACAGCCACACCACATTGGATACGCCCAATCTCATCTGATCTTGGAAGCTAAGCAGTGTTGGGCCTGGTTAGTACTTGGATGGGAGACCACCTGGGAATACAAGGTGCTGTAGATATTTTTATACTGCCAACACCGTTCTGTTGATGCATTCCATTTTCAAACGTTTTCATTTATGAACCAGTAGTTAGAAGAAGAAAAGTTCTAACAGAAACCACAAAGCTCAGCTACAGCCACACCACACTGGATACGCCCAATCTCATCTGATCTTGGAAGCTAAGCAGTGTTGGGCCTGGTTAGTACTTGGATGGGAGACCACCTGGGAATACAAGGTGCTGTAGATATCTTTATACTGCCAACACCGTTCTGTTGATGCATTCCATTTTCAAACGTATTCATTTATGAACCAGTAGTTAGAAGTAGAAAAGTTCTAACAGAAACCACAAAGCTCATCTACAGCCACACCACACTGGATATGCCCAATCTCATCTGATCTTAGAAGCTAAGCAGTGTTGGGCCTGGTTAGTACTTGGATGGGAGACCACCTGGGAATACAAGGTGCTGTAGATATTTTTATACTGCCAACACCGTTCTGTTGATGCATTCCATTTTCAAACGTATTCATTTATGAACCAGTAGTTAGAAGTAGAAAAGTTCTAACAGAAACCACAAAGCTCATCTACAGCCACACCACACTGGATACGCCCAATCTCGTCTGATCTTGGAAGCTAAGCAGTGTTGGGCCTTGTTAGTACTTGGATGGGAGACCACCTGGGAATACAACGTGCTGTAGATATTTTTATACTGCCAACACTGTTCTGTTGATGCATTCCATTTTCAAACGTATTCATTTATGAAACAGTAGTTAGAAGTAGAAAAGTTCTAACAGAAACCACAAAGCTCATCTACAGCCACACCACATTGGATACGCCCAATCTCATCTGATCTTGGAAGCTAAGCAGTGTTGGGCCTGGTTAGTACTTGGATGGGAGACCACCTGGGAATACAAGGTGCTGTAGATATTTTTATACTGCCAACACCGTTCTGTTGATGCATTCCATTTTCAAACGTATTCATTTATGAACCAGTAGTTAGAAGTAGAAAAGTTCTAACAGAAACCACAAAGCGCATCTACAGCCACACCACACTGGATACGCCCAATCTCATCTGATCTTGGAAGCTAAGCAGTGTTGGGCCTGGTTAGTACTTGGATGGGAGACCACCTGGGAATACAAGGTGCTGTAGATATTTTTATACTGCCAACACCGTTCTGTTGATGCATACCATTTTCAAATGTATTCATTTATGAACCAGTAGTTAGAAGTAGAAAAGTTCTAACAGAAACCCCAAAGCTCATCTACAGACACACCACACTGGATATGCCCAATCTCATCTGATCTTAGAAGCTAAGCAGTGTTGGGCTTGGTTAGTACTTGGATGGGAGACCACCTCGGAATACAAGGTGCTGTAGATATTTTTATACTGCCAACACCGTTCTGTTGATGCATTCCATTTTCAAACGTATTCATTTATGAACCAGTAGTTAGAAGTAGAAAAGTTCTAACAGAAACCACAAAGCTCATCTACAGCCACACCACACTGGATACGCCCAATCTCATCTGATCTTGGAAGCTAAGCAGTGTTGGGCCTGGTTAGTACTTGGATGGGAGACCACCTGGAAATACAAGGTGCTGTAGATATTTTTATACTGCCAACACCGTTCTGTTGATGCATTCCATTTTCAAACATATTCATTTATGAACCAGTAGTTAGAAGTAGAAAAGTTCTAACAGAAACCACAAAGCTCATCTACAGCCACACCACACTGGATACGCCCAATCTCGTCTGATCTTGGAAGCTAAGCAGTGTTGGGCCTGGTTAGTACTTGGATGGGAGACCACCTGGGAATACAAGGTGCTGTAGATATTTTTATACTGCCAACACGGTTCTGTTGATGCATTCCATTTTCAAACGTATTCATTTATGAAACAGTAGTTAGAAGTAGAAAAGTTCTAACAGAAACCACAAAGCTCATCTACAGCCACACCACATTGGATACGCCCAATCTCATCTGATCTTGGAAGCTAAGCAGTGTTGGGCCTGGTTAGTACTTGGATGGGAGACCACCTGGGAATACAAGGTGCTGTAGATATTTTTATACTGCTAACACCGTTCTGTTGATGCATTCCATTTTCAAACGTATTCATTTATGAACCAGTAGTTAGAAGTAGAAAAGTTCTAACAGAAACCACAAAGCTCATCTACAGCCACACCACATTGGATACGCCCAATCTCATCTGATCTTGGAAGCTAAGCAGTGTTGGGCCTGGTTAGTACTTGGATGGGAGACCACCTGGGAATACAAGGTGCTGTAGATATTTTTATACTGCTAACACCGTTCTGTTGATGCATTCCATTTTCAAACGTATTCATTTATGAACCAGTAGTTAGAAGTAGAAAAGTTCTAACAGAAACCACAAAGCGCATCTACAGCCGCACCACACTGGATACGCCCAATCTCATCTGATCTTGGAAGCTAAGCAGTGTTGGGCCTGGTTAGTACTTGGATGGGAGACCACCTGGGAATACAAGGTGCTGTAGATATTTTTATACTGCCAACACCGTTCTGTTGATGCATACCATTTTCAAATGTATTCATTTATGAACCAGTAGTTAGAAGTAGAAAAGTTCTAACAGAAACCCCAAAGCTCATCTACAGACACACCACACTGGATATGCCCAATCTCATCTGATCTTAGAAGCTAAGCAGTGTTGGGCTTGGTTAGTACTTGGATGGGAGACCACCTGGGAATACAAGGTGCTGTAGATATTTTTATACTGCCAACACCGTTCTGTTGATGCATTTCATTTTCAAACGTATTCATTTATGAACCAGTAGTTAGAAGTAGAAAAGTTCTAACAGAAACCACAAAGCTCATCTACAGCCACACCACACTGGATATGCCCAATCTCACCTGATCTTGGAAGCTAAGCAGTGTTGGGCTTGGTTAGTACTTGGATGGGAGACCACCTGGGAATACAAGGTGCTGTAGATATTTTTATACTGCCAACACCGTTCTGTTGATGCATTCCATTTTCAAACGTATTCATTTATGAAACAGTAGTTAGAAGTAGAAAAGTTCTAACAGAAACCACAAAGCTTTTCTACAGCCACACCACATTGGATACGCCCAATCTCATCTGATCTTGGAAGCTAAGCAGTGTTGGGCCTGGTTAGTACTTGGATGGGAGACCACCTGGGAATACAAGGTGCTGTAGATATTTTTATACTGCCAACACCGTTCTGTTGATGCATTCCATTTTCAAACGTATTCATTTATGAACCAGTAGTTAGAAGTAGAAAAGTTCTAACAGAAACCACAAAGCGCATCTACAGCCACACCACACTGGATACGCCCAATCTCATCTGATCTTGGAAGCTAAGCAGTGTTGGGCCTGGTTAGTACTTGGATGGGAGACCACCTGGGAATACAAGGTGCTGTAGATATTTTTATACTGCCAACACCGTTCTGTTGATGCATTCCATTTTCAAACGTATTCATTTATGAACCAGTAGTTAGAAGTAGAAAAGTTCTAACAGAAACCACAAAGCTCATCTACAGCCACACCACACTGGATATGCCCAATCTCATCTGATCTTGGAAGCTAAGCAGTGTTGGGCCTGGTTAGTACTTGGATGGGAGACCACCTGGGAATACAAGGTGCTGTAGATATTTTTATACTGCCAACACCGTTCTGTTGATGCATTCCATTTTTAAACATATTCATTTATGAACCAGTAGTTAGAAGTAGAAAAGTTCTAACAGAAACCACAAAGCTCATCTACAGCCACACCACACTGGATACGCCCAATCTCGTCTTATCTTGGAAGCTAAGCAGTGTTGGGCCTTGTTAGTACTTGGATGGGAGACCATCTGGGAATACAAGGTGCTGTAGATATTTTTATACTGCCAACACAGTTCTGTTGATGCATTCCATTTTCAAACGTATTCATTTATGAACCAGTAGTTAGAAGTAGAAAAGTTCTAACAGAAACCACAAAGCTTTTCTACAGCCACACCACATTGGATACGCCCAATCTCATCTGATCTTGGAAGCTAAGCAGTGTTGGGCCTGGTTAGTACTTGGATGGGAGACCACCTGGGAATACAAGGTGCTGTAGATATTTTTATACTGCCAACACCGTTCTGTTGATGCATTCCATTTTCAAACGTATTCATTTATGAACCAGTAGTTAGAAGTAGAAAAGTTCTAACAGAAACCACAAAGCGCATCTACAGCCACACCACACTGGATACGCCCAATCTCATCTGATCTTGGAAGCTAAGCAGTGTTGGGCCTGGTTAGTACTTGGATGGGAGACCACCTGGGAATACAAGGTGCTGTAGATATTTTTATACTGCCAACACCGTTCTGTTGATGCATTCCATTTTCAAACGTATTCATTTATGAACCAGTAGTTAGAAGTAGAAAAGTTCTAACAGAAACCACAAAGCTCATCTACAGCCACACCACACTGGATACGCCCAATCTCATCTGATCTTGGAAGCTAAGCAGTGTTGGGCCTGGTTAGTACTTGCATGGGAGACCACCTGGGAATACAAGGTGCTGTAGATATTTTTATACTGCCAACACCGTTCTGTTGATGCATTCCATTTTTAAACATATTCATTTATGAACCAGTAGTTAGAAGTAGAAAAGTTCTAACAGAAACCACAAAGCTCATCTACAGCCACACCACACTGGATACGCCCAATCTCGTCTTATCTTGGAAGCTAAGCAGTGTTGGGCCTTGTTAGTACTTGGATGGGAGACCATCTGGGAATACAAGGTGCTGTAGATATTTTTATACTGCCAACACAGTTCTGTTGATGCATTCCATTTTCAAACGTATTCATTTATGAACCAGTAGTTAGAAGTAGAAAAGTTCTAACAGAAACCACAAAGCTCATCTACAGCCACACCACACTGGATTCGCCCAATCTCACCTGATCTTGGAAGCTAAACAGTGTTGGGCTTGGTTAGTACTTGGATGGGAGACCACCTGGGAATACAAGGTGCTGTAGATATTTTTATACTGCCAACACCGTTCTGTTGATGCATTCCATTTTCAAACGTATTCATTTATGAAACAGTAGTTAGAAGTAGAAAAGTTCTAACAGAAACCACAAAGCTCATCTACAGCCACACCACATTGGATACGCCCAATCTCATCTGATCTTGGAAGCTAAGCAGTGTTGGGCCTGGTTAGTACTTGGATGGGAGACCACCTGGGAATACAAGGTGCTGTAGATATTTTTATACTGCTAACACCGTTCTGTTGATGCATTCCATTTTCAAACGTATTCATTTATGAACCAGTAGTTAGAAGTAGAAAAGTTCTAACAGAAACCACAAAGCGCATCTACAGCCACACCACACTGGATACGCCCAATCTCATCTGATCTTGGAAGCTAAGCAGTGTTGGGCCTGGTTAGTACTTGGATGGGAGACCACCTGGGAATACAAGGTGCTGTAGATATTTTTATACTGCCAACACCGTTCTGTTGATGCATACCATTTTCAAATGTATTCATTTATGAACCAGTAGTTAGAAGTAGAAAAGTTCTAACAGAAACCCCAAAGCTCATCTACAGACACACCACACTGGATATGCCCAATCTCATCTGATCTTAGAAGCTAAGCAGTGTTGGGCTTGGTTAGTACTTGGATGGGAGACCACCTGGGAATACAAGGTGCTGTAGATATTTTTAAACTGCCAACACCGTTCTGTTGATGCATACCATTTTCAAATGTATTCATTTATGAAACAGTAGTTAGAAGTAGAAAAGTTCTAACAGAAACCACAAAGCTCATCTACAGCCACACCACACTGGATACGCCCAATCTCATCTGATCTTGGAAGCTAAGCAGTGTTGGGCCTGGTTAGTACTTGGATGGGAGACCACCTGGTAATACAAGGTGCTGTAGATATTTTTATACTGCCAACACCGTTCTGTTGATGCATTCCATTTTCAAACGTATTCATTTTTGAACCAGTAGTTAGAAGTAGAAAAGTTCTAACAGAAACCACAAAGCTCATCTACAGCCACATCACACTGGATACGCCCAATCTCATCTGATCTTGGAAGCTAAGCAGTGTTGGGCCTGGTTAGTACTTGGATGGGAGACCACCTGGGAATACAAGGCGCTGTAGATATTTTTATACTGCCAACACTGTTCTGTTGATGCATTCCATTTTCAAACGTATTCATTTATGAACCAGTAGTTAGAAGTAAAAAAGTTCTAACAGAAACCATAAGGCTCATCTACAGCCACACCACACTGGATATGCCCAATCTCATCTGATCGTAGAAACTAAGCAGTGTTGGGCCTGGTTAGTACTTGGATGGGAGACCACCTGGGAATACAAGGTGCTGTAGATATTTTTATACTGCCAACACCATTCTGTTGATGCATTCCATTTTCAAATGTATTCATTTATGAACCAGTAGTTAGAAGTAGAAAAGTTCTAACAGAAACCACAAAGCTCATCTACAGCCACACCACACTGGATACGCCCAATCTCATCTGATCTTGGAAGCTATGCAGTGTTGGGCCTTGTTAGTACGTGGATGGGAGACCACCTGGGAATACAAGGTGCTGTAGATATTTTTATACTGCCAACACCGTTCTGTTGATGCATTCCATTTTTAAACGTATTCATTTATGAACCTGTAGTTATAAGTAGAAAAGTTCTAACAGAAACCACAAAGCTCATTTACAGCCACACCACACTGGATACGCCCAATCTCATCTGATTTTGGAAGCTAAGCAGTGTTGGGCCTGGTTAGTACTTGGATGGGAGACCACCTGGGAATACAAGGTGCTATGGATATTTTAATACTGCCAACACCGTTCTGTTGATGCATTCCATTTTCAAACGTATTCATTTATGAACCAGTAGTTAGAAGTAGAAAAGTTCTAACAGAAACCACAAAACTCATCTACAGCCACACCACAATGGATACGCCCAATCTCAACTGATCTTAGAAGCTAAGCAGTGTTGGGCCTGGTTAGTACTTGGATGGGAGACCACCTGGGAATACAAGGTGCTGTAGGTATTTTTATACTTCCAACACTGTTCTGTTGATGCATTCAATTTTCAAACGTATTCATTTATGAACCAGTAATTAGAAGTAGAAAAGTTCTAACAGAAACCACAAAGCACATCTACAGCCACACCACATTGGATACGCCCAATCTCATCTGATCTTGGAAGCTAAGCAGTGTTGGGCCTGGTTAGTACTTGTATGGGAGACCACCTGGGAATACAAGGTGCTGTAGATATTTTTATACTGCCAACACCGTTCTGTTGATGCATTCCATTTTCAAACGTATTAATTTATGAACCAGTAGTTAGAAGTAGAAAAGTTCTAACAGAAACCACAAAGCGCATCTACAGCCACACCACACTGGATACGCCCAATCTCATCTGATTTTGGAAGCTAAGCAGTGTTGGGCCTGGTTAGTACTTGGATGGGAGACCACCTGGGAATACAAGATGCTGTAGATATTTTTATACTGCCAACACCGTTCTGTTGATGCATTCCATTTTCAAACGTATTCATTTATGAACCAGTAGTTAGAAGTAAAAAAGTTCTAACAGAAACCACAAAGCGCATCTACAGCCACACCACACTGGATACGCCCAATCTCATCTGATTTTGGAAGCTAAGCAGTGTTGGGCCTGGTTAGTACTTGGATGGGAGAGCACCTGGGAATACAAGGTGCTGTAGATATTTTTATACTGCCAACACCGTTCTGTTGATGCATACAATTTTCAAATGTATTCATTTATGAACCAGTAGTTAGAAGTAGAAAAGTTCTAACAGAAACCCCAAAGCTCATCTACAGCCACACCACACTGGATATGCCCAATCTCATCTGATCTTAGAAGCTAAGCAGTGTTGGGCCTGGTTAGTACTTGGATGGGAGACCACCTGGGAATACAAGGTGCTGTAGATATTTTTATACTGCCAACACCGTTCTGTTGATGCATTCCATTTTCAAACGTATTCATTTATGAACCAGTAGTTAGAAGTAGAAAAGTTCTAACAGAAACCACAATGCTCATCTACAGTCACACCACATTGGATACGCCCAATCTCATCTGATCTTGGAAGCTAAGCAGTGTTGGGCCTGGTTAGTACTTGGATGGGAGACCACCTGGGAATACAAGGTGCTGTAGATATTTTTATACTGCCAACAACGTTCTGTTGATGCATTCCATTTTCAAACATATTCATTTATGAACCAGTAGTTAGAAGTAGAAAAGTTCTAACAGAAACCACAAAGCTCATCTACAGTCACACCACATTGGATACGCCCAATCTCATCTGATCTTGGAAGCTAAGCAGTGTTGGGCCTGGTTAGTACTTGGATGGGAGACCACCTGGGAATACAAGGTGCTGTAGATATTTTTATACTGCCAACACCGTTCTGTTGATGCATTCCATTTTCAAACTTATTAATTTATGAACCAGTAGTTAGAAGTAGAAAAGTTCTAACAGAAACCACAAAGCGCATCTACAGCCTCACCACACTGGATACGCCCAATCTCATCTGATCTTGGAAGCTAAGCAGTGTTGGGCCTGGTTAGTACTTGGATGGGAGACCACCTGGGAATACAAGGTGCTGTGGATATTTTAATACTGCCAACACCGTTCTGTTGATGCATTCCATTTTCAAACGTATTCATTTATGAACCAGTAGTTAGAAGTAGAAAAGTTCTAACAGAAACCACAATACTCATCTACAGCCACACCACACTGGATACGCCCAATCTCATCTGATCTTGGAAGCTAAGCAGTGTTGGGCCTTGTTAGTACTTGGATGGGAGACCACCTGGGAATACAAGGAGCTGTAGGTATTTTTATACTTCCAACACTGTTCTGTTGATGCATTCCATTTTCAAACGTATTCATTTATGAACCAGTAGTTAGAAGTAGAAAAGTTCTAACAGAAACCACAAAGCTCATCTACAGCCACACCACACTGGATATGCCCAATCTCATCTGATCTTAGAAGTTAAGCAGTGTTGGGCCTGGTTAGTACTTGGATGGGAGACCACCTGGGAATACAAGGTGCTGTAGATATTTTTATACTGCCAACACCATTCTGTTGATGCATTCCATTTTCAAATGTATTCATTTATGAACCAGTAGTTAGAAGTAGAAAAGTTCTAACAGAAACCACAAAGCTCATCTACAGCCACACCACACTGGATACGCCCAATCTCATCTGATCTTGGAAGCTAAGCAGTGTTGGGCCTGGTTAGTACTTGGATGGGAGACCACCTGGGAATACAAGGTGCTGTAGATATTTTTATACTGCCAACACCGTTCTGTTGATGCATACCATTTTCAAATGTATTCATTTATGAACCAGTAGTTAGAAGTAGAAAAGTTCTAACAGAAACCCCACAGCTCATCTACAGACACACCACACTGGATATGCCCAATCTCATCTGATCTTAAAAGCTAAGCAGTGTTGGGCTTGGTTAGTACTTGGATGGGAGACCACCTGGGAATACAAGGTGCTGTAGATATTTTTATACTGCCAACACCGTTCTGTTGATGCATTCCATTTTCAAACGTATTCATTTATGAACCAGTAGTTAGAAGTAGAAAAGTTCTAACAGAAACCACAAAGCTCATCTACAGCCACACCACACTGGATACGCCCAATCTCATCTGATCTTGGAAGCTAAGCAGTGTTGGGCCTGGTTAGTACTTGGATGGGAGACCACCTGGGAATACAAGGTGCTGTAGATATTTTTATACTGCCAACACCGTTCTGTTGATGCATTCCATTTTCAAACATATTCATTTATGAACCAGTAGTTAGAAGTAGAAAAGTTCTAACAGAAACCACAAAGCTCATCTACAGCCACACCACACTGGATACGCCCAATCTCGTCTGATCTTGGAAGCTAAGCAGTGTTGGGCCTTGTTAGTACTTGGATGGGAGACCACCTGGGAATACAAGGTGCTGTAGATATTTTTATACTGCCAACACCGTTCTGTTGATGCATTCCATTTTCAAACGTATTCATTTATGAAACAGTAGTTAGAAGTAGAAAAGTTCTAACAGAAACCACAAAGCTCATCTACAGCCACACCACATTGGATACGCCCAATCTCATCTGATCTTGGAAGCTAAGCAGTGTTGGGCCTGGTTAGTACTTGGATGGGAGACCACCTGGGAATACAAGGTGCTGTAGATATTTTTATACTGCTAACACCGTTCTGTTGATGCATTCCATTTTCAAACGTATTCATTTATGAACCAGTAGTTAGAAGTAGAAAAGTTCTAACAGAAACCACAAAGCGCATCTACAGCCACACCACACTGGATACGCCCAATCTCATCTGATCTTGGAAGCTAAGCAGTGTTGGGACTGGTTAGTACTTGGATGGGAGACCACCTGGGAATACAAGGTGCTGTAGATATTTTTATACTGCCAACACCGTTCTGTTGATGCATACCATTTTCAAATGTATTCATTTATGAAACAGTAGTTAGAAGTAGAAAAGTTCTAACAGAAACCACAAAGCTCATCTACAGCCACACCACACTGGATACGCCCAATCTCGTCTGATCTTGGAAGCTAAGCAGTGTTGGGCCTTGTTAGTACTTGGATGGGAGACCACCTGGGAATACAAGGTGCTGTAGATATTTTTATACTGCCAACACCGTTCTGTTGATGCATTCCATTTTCAAACGTATTCATTTATGAACCAGTAGTTAGAAGTAGAAAAGTTCTAACAGAAACCACAAAGCTCATCTACAGCCACACCACACTGGATACGCCCAATCTCGTCTGATCTTGGAAGCTAAGCAGTGTTGGGCCTTGTTAGTACTTGGATGGGAGACCACCAGGGAATACAAGGTGCTGTAGATATTTTTATACTGCCAACACTGTTCTGTTGATGCATTCCATTTTCAAATGTATTCATTTATGAACCAGTAGTTAGAAGTAGAAAAGTTCTAACAGAAACCACAAAGCTCATCTACAGCCACACCACACAGGATACGCCCAATCTCACCTGATCTTGGAAGCTAAGCAGTGTTGGGCTTGGTTAGTACTTGGATGGGAGACCACCTGGGAATACAAGGTGCTGTAGATATTTTTATACTGCCAACACCGTTCTGTTGATGCATTCCATTTTCAAACGTATTCATTTATGAACCAGTAGTTAGAAGTAGAAAAGTTCTAACAGAAACCACAAAGCTCATCTACAGCCACACCACATTGGATACGCCCAATCTCATCTGATCTTGGAAGCTAAGCAGTGTTGGGCCTGGTTAGTACTTGGATGGGAGACCACCTGGGAATACAAGGTGCTGTAGATATTTTTATACTGCCAACACCGTTCTGTTGATGCATTCCATTTTCAAACGTATTCATTTATGAACCAGTAGTTAGAAGTAGAAAAGTTCTAACAGAAACCACAAAGCTCATATACAGCCACACCACACTGGATACGCCCAATCTCATCTGATCTTGGAAGCTAAGCAGTGTTGGGCCTGGTTAGTACTTGGATGGGAGACCACCTGGGAATACAAGGTGCTGTAGATATCTTTATACTGCCAACACCGTTCTGTTGATGCATTCCATTTTCAAACGTATTCATTTATGAACCAGTAGTTAGAAGTAGAAAAGTTCTAACAGAAACCACAAAGCTCATCTACAGCCACACCACACTGGATATGCCCAATCTCACCTGATCTTGGAAGCTAAGGCAGTGTTGGGCCTTGTTAGTACTTGGATGGGAGACCACCTGGGAATACAAGGTGCTGTAGATATTTTTATACTGCCAACACCGTTCTGTTGATGCATTCCATTTTCAAACGTATTCATTTATGAACCAGTAGTTAGAAGTAGAAAAGTTCTAACAGAAACCACAAAGCTCATCTACAGCCACACCACACTGGATACGCCCAATCTCGTCTGATCTTGGAAGCTAAGCAGTGTTGGGCCTTGTTAGTACTTGGATGGGAGACCACCTGGGAATACAACGTGCTGTAGATATTTTTATACTGCCAACACTGTTCTGTTGATGCATTCCATTTTCAAACGTATTCATTTATGAACCAGTAGTTAGAAGTAGAAAAGTTCTAACAGAAACCACAAAGCTCATCTACAGCCACACCACACTGGATATGCCCAATCTCACCTGATCTTGGAAGCTAAGCAGTGTTGGGCTTGGTTAGTACTTGGATGGGAGACCACCTGGGAATACAAGGTGCTGTAGATATTTTTATACTGCCAACACCGTTCTGTTGATGCATTCCATTTTCAAACGTATTCATTTATGAAACAGTAGTTAGAAGTAGAAAAGTTCTAACAGAAACCACAAAGCTCATCTACAGCCACACCACATTGGATACGCCCAATCTCATCTGATCTTGGAAGCTAAGCAGTGTTGGGCCTGGTTAGTACTTGGATGGGAGACAACCTGGGAATACAAGGTGCTGTAGATATTTTTATACTGCCAACACCGTTCTGTTGATGCATTCCATTTTCAAACGTATTCATTTATGAACCAGTAGTTAGAAGTAGAAAAGTTCTAACAGAAACCACAAAGCGCATCTACAGCCACACCACACTGGATACGCCCAATCTCATCTGATCTTGGAAGCTAAGCAGTGTTGGGCCTGGTTAGTACTTGGATGGGAGACCACCTGGTAATACAAGGTGCTGTAGATATTTTTATACTGCCAACACCGTTCTGTTGATGCATACCATTTTCAAATGTATTCATTTATGAACCAGTAGTTAGAAGTAGAAAAGTTCTAACAGAAACCCCAAAGCTCATCTACAGACACACCACACTGGATATGCCCAATCTCATCTGATCTTAGAAGCTAAGCAGTGTTGGGCTTGGTTAGTACTTGGATGGGAGACCACTTGGGAATACAAGGTGCTGTAGATATTTTTATACTGCCAACACCGTTCTGTTGATGCATTCCATTTTCAAACGTATTCATTTATGAACCAGTAGTTAGAAGTAGAAAAGTTCTAACAGAAACCACAAAGCTCATCTACAGCCACACCACATTGGATACGCCCAATCTCATCTGATCTTGGAAGCTAAGCAGTGTTGGGCCTGGTTAGTACTTGGATGGGAGACCACCTGGGAATACAAGGTGCTGTAGATATTTTTATACTGCCAACACCGTTCTGTTGATGCATTCCATTTTCAAACGTATTCATTTATGAACCAGTAGTTAGAAGTAGAAAAGTTCTAACAGAAACCACAAAGCTCATATACAGCCACACCACACTGGATACGCCCAATCTCATCTGATCTTGGAAGCTAAGCAGTGTTGGGCCTGGTTAGTACTTGGATGGGAGACCACCTGGGAATACAAGGTGCTGTAGATATCTTTATACTGCCAACACCGTTCTGTTGATGCATTCCATTTTCAAACGTATTCATTTATGAACCAGTAGTTAGAAGTAGAAAAGTTCTAACAGAAACCACAAAGCTCATCTACAGCCACACCACACTGGATATGCCCAATCTCAGCTGATCTTGGAAGCTAAGGCAGTGTTGGGCCTTGTTAGTACTTGGATGGGAGACCACCTGGGAATACAAGGTGCTGTAGATATTTTTATACTGCCAACACCGTTCTGTTGATGCATTCCATTTTCAAACGTATTCATTTATGAACCAGTAGTTAGAAGTAGAAAAGTTCTAACAGAAACCACAAAGCTCATCTACAGCCACACCACACTGGATACGCCCAATCTCGTCTGATCTTGGAAGCTAAGCAGTGTTGGGCCTTGTTAGTACTTGGATGGGAGACCACCTGGGAATACAACGTGCTGTAGATATTTTTATACTGCCAACACTGTTCTGTTGATGCATTCCATTTTCAAACGTATTCATTTATGAACCAGTAGTTAGAAGTAGAAAAGTTCTAACAGAAACCACAAAGCTCATCTACAGCCACACCACACTGGATATGCCCAATCTCACCTGATCTTGGAAGCTAAGCAGTGTTGGGCTTGGTTAGTACTTGGATGGGAGACCACCTGGGAATACAAGGTGCTGTAGATATTTTTATACTGCCAACACCGTTCTGTTGATGCATTCCATTTTCAAACGTATTCATTTATGAAACAGTAGTTAGAAGTAGAAAAGTTCTAACAGAAACCACAAAGCTCATCTACAGCCACACCACATTGGATACGCCCAATCTCATCTGATCTTGGAAGCTAAGCAGTGTTGGGCCTGGTTAGTACTTGGATGGGAGACCACCTGGGAATACAAGGTGCTGTAGATATTTTTATACTGCCAACACCGTTCTGTTGATGCATTCCATTTTCAAACGTATTCATTTATGAACCAGTAGTTAGAAGTAGAAAAGTTCTAACAGAAACCACAAAGCGCATCTACAGCCACACCACACTGGATACGCCCAATCTCATCTGATCTCATCTGATCTTGGAAGCTAAGCAGTGTTACGCAAATATTGTGAGAGCAAAAAAGATGGCTTTTAGGAAATATAAGCAGACACAAAATAATGAAGACAAAAAGATATATCTTGTTAGACAGAAGGAGACAAAGAAGGTAATCAGATGTGCAAAGGCACAAGCTGAGGAGAAAATGGCCCAGTCAGTGGGTAAAGGAGGCAAAACTTTTTTTAGGTATATAAGCGAAAAAAGAAAAACAAAAGGCGGAATTATAAAACTAAAGACGGACACTGGGAATCTTGTTGAGGGAGACAATTTAATAGCAGATCATCTTAATGATTATTTTTGCTCAGTATTTACTACTGAAAGAGAGGGGAAGGGGCCACAGTTAAGTTGCAGGGATATTCAGGAAAATGAAACAAGTACATTTACAGAGGAGAAGGTCCTAACAGAACTCTCAAAGCTGAAAGTGGACAAATCTATGGGGCCAGATGGGATACATCCAAGGATACTAAAAGAACTTAAAGAGGTGCTGGTAGCACCATTGACAGAATTATTCAACCAGTCATTAGCTACAGGAGAAATTCCAGGGGACTGGAAAAGAGCAAACGTAGTCCCACTGCACAAAAGTGGAAGCAAGGAAGAGGCAAACAACTACAGACCAGTGAGTCTTACATCAGTAGTAGGGAAATTGATGGAAACACTCTTAAAAGAAAGAGTTGTAGATCATCTCAAATCCGGCAATTTACTGGATCCCAAACAGCATGGATTCACTGGGGGAAGATCATGTCAAACAAATCTTATTGACTTTTTTGATTGTGTGACTAAAGTGATGGATAAAGGTGGAGCCATGGATATAGCTTATCTTGACTTTAGTAAGGCTTTTGACACAGTTCCACATCGCAGACTGCTAAATAAACTTGAAAGTTTGGGATTGGATATTAGGATTATTGAATGGATAAGATCTTGGTTGAAGGATAGAAAACAGAGAGTTGTGGTAAATGGAGTGCATTCACAGGAGGGAAATGTTACCAGTGGAGTACCCCAGGGATCTGTACTTGGACCAGTGCTTTTCAATATCTTTATTGGTGACATTGCAAATGGGATTAAAGGGAAAGTATGCCTTTTTGCAGATGACACAAAGGTATGCAACAGGGTAGACACACCAGGTGGGGTAAAACAAATGATTGAGGATCTAGGTAGACTAGAGGAATGGTCAAGAGTCTGGCAATTACGTTTAATGCCAAAAAATGCAAAATCATGCACTTGGGTCTCAAAAATCCTAAAGCTAAATACAGTATTAATGGCACTATACTGGAAACTACTGAGGAGGAAAGGGATCTAGGAGTCACTATTTCAGATGACTTAAAGGCAGGTAAGCAATGTAACAAGGCAATGAGGAAGGCTAGTCAGATGCTTGGCTGCATTGGGAGAGGAATCAGCAGCAGAAAGAAAGAAGTAATAATGCCACTGTATAGGTCATTGGTACGGCCTCATCTAGAATACTGTATTCAGTTCTGGAGGCCATATCTTCAAAAGGATATTAATACATTAGAAACTGTACAAAGGAGGGCAACTAAAATGGTGCATGGCCTACATCACAAAACATACCCAGAAAGACTAAGAAATCTCAATATGTATAGTTTGGAGCAGAGAAGAGAAAGGGGGGACATGATAGAAACTTTCAAATATATGAAGGGTTTTAACAAAGTCCAGGAGGGAAACATTCTCCAAATGAAGAGAAGCAATAGGACACGAGGACATGCACTGAGACTGGAGGGGGGGAGGTTCAGGGGAAATTTGCGGAAAAATTATTTCACAGAAAGGGTAGTGGACAAGTGGAATAGCCTCCCATCAGAGGTGGTAGAGGCTAAGACAGTAGAGCAATTTAAACATGCATGGGATAGACATAAGGATATCCTTACAAAGAAATAAGGAACAAATAAGGTTAGTGATAAAAAAAAAATAATATATAAAAAAAAAAAAGGGGCAGACTAGATGGGCCAAGTGGTTCTTATCTGCCGACAAATTCTATGTTTCTATGTTTCTATGGTTAGTACTTGGATGGGAGACCACCTGGGAATACAAGGTGCTGTAGATATTTTTATACTGCCAACACCGTTCTGTTGATGCATACCATTTTCAAATGTATTCATTTATGAACCAGTAGTTAGAAGTAGAAAAGTTCTAACAGAAACCCCAAAGCTCATCTACAGACACACCACACTGGATATGCCCAATCTCATCTGATCTTAGAAGCTAAGCAGTGTTGGGCTTGGTTAGTACTTGGATGGGAGACCACCTGGGAATACAAGGTGCTGTAGATATTTTTATACTGCCAACACCGTTCTGTTGATGCATTCCATTTTCAAACGTATTCATTTATGAACCAGTAGTTAGAAGTAGAAAAGTTCTAACAGAAACCCCAAAGCTCATCTACAGCCACACCACACTGGATACGCCCAATCTCATCTGATCTTGGAAGCTAAGCAGTGTTGGGCCTGGTTAGTACTTGGATGGGAGACCACCTGGGAATACAAGGTGCTGTAAATATTTTTATACTGCCAACACCGTTCTGTTGATGCATTCCATTTTCAAACATATTCATTTATGAACCAGTAGTTAGAAGTAGAAAAGTTCTAACAGAAACCACAAAGCTCATCTACAGCCACACCACACTGGATACGCCCAATCTCGTCTGATCTTGGAAGCTAAGCAGTGTTGGGCCTTGTTAGTACTTGGATGGGAGACCATCTGGGAATACAAGGTGCTGTAGATATTTTTATACTGCCAACACAGTTCTGTTGATGCATTCCATTTTCAAACGTATTCATTTATGAACCAGTAGTTAGAAGTAGAAAAGTTCTAACAGAAACCACAAAGCTCATCTACAGCCACACCACACTGGATACGCCCAATCTCACCTGATCTTGGAAGCTAAGCAGTGTTGGGCTTGGTTAGTACTTGGATGGGAGACCACCTGGGAATACAAGGTGCTGTAGATATTTTTATACTGCCAACACCGTTCTGTTGATGCATTCCATTTTCAAACGTATTCATTTATGAAACAGTAGTTAGAAGTAGAAAAGTTCTAACAGAAACCACAAAGCTCATCTACAGCCACACCACATTGGATACGCCCAATCTCATCTGATCTTGGAAGCTAAGCAGTGTTGGGCCTGGTTAGTACTTGGATGGGAGACCACCTGGGAATACAAGGTGCTGTAGATATTTTTATACTGCCAACACCGTTCTGTTGATGCATTCCATTTTCAAACGTTTTCATTTATGAACCAGTAGTTAGAAGAAGAAAAGTTCTAACAGAAACCACAAAGCTCAGCTACAGCCACACCACACTGGATACGCCCAATCTCATCTGATCTTGGAAGCTAAGCAGTGTTGGGCCTGGTTAGTACTTGGATGGGAGACCACCTGGGAATACAAGGTGCTGTAGATATCTTTATACTGCCAACACCGTTCTGTTGATGCATTCCATTTTCAAACGTATTCATTTATGAACCAGTAGTTAGAAGTAGAAAAGTTCTAACAGAAACCACAAAGCTCATCTACAGCCACACCACACTGGATATGCCCAATCTCATCTGATCTTAGAAGCTAAGCAGTGTTGGGCCTGGTTAGTACTTGGATGGGAGACCACCTGGGAATACAAGGTGCTGTAGATATTTTTATACTGCCAACACCGTTCTGTTGATGCATTCCATTTTCAAACGTATTCATTTATGAACCAGTAGTTAGAAGTAGAAAAGTTCTAACAGAAACCACAAAGCTCATCTACAGCCACACCACACTGGATACGCCCAATCTCGTCTGATCTTGGAAGCTAAGCAGTGTTGGGCCTTGTTAGTACTTGGATGGGAGACCACCTGGGAATACAACGTGCTGTAGATATTTTTATACTGCCAACACTGTTCTGTTGATGCATTCCATTTTCAAACGTATTCATTTATGAAACAGTAGTTAGAAGTAGAAAAGTTCTAACAGAAACCACAAAGCTCATCTACAGCCACACCACATTGGATACGCCCAATCTCATCTGATCTTGGAAGCTAAGCAGTGTTGGGCCTGGTTATTACTTGGATGGGAGACCACCTGGGAATACAAGGTGCTGTAGATATTTTTATACTGCCAACACCGTTCTGTTGATGCATTCCATTTTCAAACGTATTCATTTATGAACCAGTAGTTAGAAGTAGAAAAGTTCTAACAGAAACCACAAAGCGCATCTACAGCCACACCACACTGGATACGCCCAATCTCATCTGATCTTGGAAGCTAAGCAGTGTTGGGCCTGGTTAGTACTTGGATGGGAGACCACCTGGGAATACAAGGTGCTGTAGATATTTTTATACTGCCAACACCGTTCTGTTGATGCATACCATTTTCAAATGTATTCATTTATGAACCAGTAGTTAGAAGTAGAAAAGTTCTAACAGAAACCCCAAAGCTCATCTACAGACACACCACACTGGATATGCCCAATCTCATCTGATCTTAGAAGCTAAGCAGTGTTGGGCTTGGTTAGTACTTGGATGGGAGACCACCTCGGAATACAAGGTGCTGTAGATATTTTTATACTGCCAACACCGTTCTGTTGATGCATTCCATTTTCAAACGTATTCATTTATGAACCAGTAGTTAGAAGTAGAAAAGTTCTAACAGAAACCACAAAGCTCATCTACAGCCACACCACACTGGATACGCCCAATCTCATCTGATCTTGGAAGCTAAGCAGTGTTGGGCCTGGTTAGTACTTGGATGGGAGACCACCTGGAAATACAAGGTGCTGTAGATATTTTTATACTGCCAACACCGTTCTGTTGATGCATTCCATTTTCAAACATATTCATTTATGAACCAGTAGTTAGAAGTAGAAAAGTTCTAACAGAAACCACAAAGCTCATCTACAGCCACACCACACTGGATACGCCCAATCTCGTCTGATCTTGGAAGCTAAGCAGTGTTGGGCCTGGTTAGTACTTGGATGGGAGACCACCTGGGAATACAAGGTGCTGTAGATATTTTTATACTGCCAACACGGTTCTGTTGATGCATTCCATTTTCAAACGTATTCATTTATGAAACAGTAGTTAGAAGTAGAAAAGTTCTAACAGAAACCACAAAGCTCATCTACAGCCACACCACATTGGATACGCCCAATCTCATCTGATCTTGGAAGCTAAGCAGTGTTGGGCCTGGTTAGTACTTGGATGGGAGACCACCTGGGAATACAAGGTGCTGTAGATATTTTTATACTGCTAACACCGTTCTGTTGATGCATTCCATTTTCAAACGTATTCATTTATGAACCAGTAGTTAGAAGTAGAAAAGTTCTAACAGAAACCACAAAGCTCATCTACAGCCACACCACATTGGATACGCCCAATCTCATCTGATCTTGGAAGCTAAGCAGTGTTGGGCCTGGTTAGTACTTGGATGGGAGACCACCTGGGAATACAAGGTGCTGTAGATATTTTTATACTGCTAACACCGTTCTGTTGATGCATTCCATTTTCAAACGTATTCATTTATGAACCAGTAGTTAGAAGTAGAAAAGTTCTAACAGAAACCACAAAGCGCATCTACAGCCGCACCACACTGGATACGCCCAATCTCATCTGATCTTGGAAGCTAAGCAGTGTTGGGCCTGGTTAGTACTTGGATGGGAGACCACCTGGGAATACAAGGTGCTGTAGATATTTTTATACTGCCAACACCGTTCTGTTGATGCATACCATTTTCAAATGTATTCATTTATGAACCAGTAGTTAGAAGTAGAAAAGTTCTAACAGAAACCCCAAAGCTCATCTACAGACACACCACACTGGATATGCCCAATCTCATCTGATCTTAGAAGCTAAGCAGTGTTGGGCTTGGTTAGTACTTGGATGGGAGACCACCTGGGAATACAAGGTGCTGTAGATATTTTTATACTGCCAACACCGTTCTGTTGATGCATTTCATTTTCAAACGTATTCATTTATGAACCAGTAGTTAGAAGTAGAAAAGTTCTAACAGAAACCACAAAGCTCATCTACAGCCACACCACACTGGATATGCCCAATCTCACCTGATCTTGGAAGCTAAGCAGTGTTGGGCTTGGTTAGTACTTGGATGGGAGACCACCTGGGAATACAAGGTGCTGTAGATATTTTTATACTGCCAACACCGTTCTGTTGATGCATTCCATTTTCAAACGTATTCATTTATGAAACAGTAGTTAGAAGTAGAAAAGTTCTAACAGAAACCACAAAGCTTTTCTACAGCCACACCACATTGGATACGCCCAATCTCATCTGATCTTGGAAGCTAAGCAGTGTTGGGCCTGGTTAGTACTTGGATGGGAGACCACCTGGGAATACAAGGTGCTGTAGATATTTTTATACTGCCAACACCGTTCTGTTGATGCATTCCATTTTCAAACGTATTCATTTATGAACCAGTAGTTAGAAGTAGAAAAGTTCTAACAGAAACCACAAAGCGCATCTACAGCCACACCACACTGGATACGCCCAATCTCATCTGATCTTGGAAGCTAAGCAGTGTTGGGCCTGGTTAGTACTTGGATGGGAGACCACCTGGGAATACAAGGTGCTGTAGATATTTTTATACTGCCAACACCGTTCTGTTGATGCATTCCATTTTCAAACGTATTCATTTATGAACCAGTAGTTAGAAGTAGAAAAGTTCTAACAGAAACCACAAAGCTCATCTACAGCCACACCACACTGGATATGCCCAATCTCATCTGATCTTGGAAGCTAAGCAGTGTTGGGCCTGGTTAGTACTTGGATGGGAGACCACCTGGGAATACAAGGTGCTGTAGATATTTTTATACTGCCAACACCGTTCTGTTGATGCATTCCATTTTTAAACATATTCATTTATGAACCAGTAGTTAGAAGTAGAAAAGTTCTAACAGAAACCACAAAGCTCATCTACAGCCACACCACACTGGATACGCCCAATCTCGTCTTATCTTGGAAGCTAAGCAGTGTTGGGCCTTGTTAGTACTTGGATGGGAGACCATCTGGGAATACAAGGTGCTGTAGATATTTTTATACTGCCAACACAGTTCTGTTGATGCATTCCATTTTCAAACGTATTCATTTATGAACCAGTAGTTAGAAGTAGAAAAGTTCTAACAGAAACCACAAAGCTTTTCTACAGCCACACCACATTGGATACGCCCAATCTCATCTGATCTTGGAAGCTAAGCAGTGTTGGGCCTGGTTAGTACTTGGATGGGAGACCACCTGGGAATACAAGGTGCTGTAGATATTTTTATACTGCCAACACCGTTCTGTTGATGCATTCCATTTTCAAACGTATTCATTTATGAACCAGTAGTTAGAAGTAGAAAAGTTCTAACAGAAACCACAAAGCGCATCTACAGCCACACCACACTGGATACGCCCAATCTCATCTGATCTTGGAAGCTAAGCAGTGTTGGGCCTGGTTAGTACTTGGATGGGAGACCACCTGGGAATACAAGGTGCTGTAGATATTTTTATACTGCCAACACCGTTCTGTTGATGCATTCCATTTTCAAACGTATTCATTTATGAACCAGTAGTTAGAAGTAGAAAAGTTCTAACAGAAACCACAAAGCTCATCTACAGCCACACCACACTGGATACGCCCAATCTCATCTGATCTTGGAAGCTAAGCAGTGTTGGGCCTGGTTAGTACTTGCATGGGAGACCACCTGGGAATACAAGGTGCTGTAGATATTTTTATACTGCCAACACCGTTCTGTTGATGCATTCCATTTTTAAACATATTCATTTATGAACCAGTAGTTAGAAGTAGAAAAGTTCTAACAGAAACCACAAAGCTCATCTACAGCCACACCACACTGGATACGCCCAATCTCGTCTTATCTTGGAAGCTAAGCAGTGTTGGGCCTTGTTAGTACTTGGATGGGAGACCATCTGGGAATACAAGGTGCTGTAGATATTTTTATACTGCCAACACAGTTCTGTTGATGCATTCCATTTTCAAACGTATTCATTTATGAACCAGTAGTTAGAAGTAGAAAAGTTCTAACAGAAACCACAAAGCTCATCTACAGCCACACCACACTGGATTCGCCCAATCTCACCTGATCTTGGAAGCTAAACAGTGTTGGGCTTGGTTAGTACTTGGATGGGAGACCACCTGGGAATACAAGGTGCTGTAGATATTTTTATACTGCCAACACCGTTCTGTTGATGCATTCCATTTTCAAACGTATTCATTTATGAAACAGTAGTTAGAAGTAGAAAAGTTCTAACAGAAACCACAAAGCTCATCTACAGCCACACCACATTGGATACGCCCAATCTCATCTGATCTTGGAAGCTAAGCAGTGTTGGGCCTGGTTAGTACTTGGATGGGAGACCACCTGGGAATACAAGGTGCTGTAGATATTTTTATACTGCTAACACCGTTCTGTTGATGCATTCCATTTTCAAACGTATTCATTTATGAACCAGTAGTTAGAAGTAGAAAAGTTCTAACAGAAACCACAAAGCGCATCTACAGCCACACCACACTGGATACGCCCAATCTCATCTGATCTTGGAAGCTAAGCAGTGTTGGGCCTGGTTAGTACTTGGATGGGAGACCACCTGGGAATACAAGGTGCTGTAGATATTTTTATACTGCCAACACCGTTCTGTTGATGCATACCATTTTCAAATGTATTCATTTATGAACCAGTAGTTAGAAGTAGAAAAGTTCTAACAGAAACCCCAAAGCTCATCTACAGACACACCACACTGGATATGCCCAATCTCATCTGATCTTAGAAGCTAAGCAGTGTTGGGCTTGGTTAGTACTTGGATGGGAGACCACCTGGGAATACAAGGTGCTGTAGATATTTTTAAACTGCCAACACCGTTCTGTTGATGCATACCATTTTCAAATGTATTCATTTATGAAACAGTAGTTAGAAGTAGAAAAGTTCTAACAGAAACCACAAAGCTCATCTACAGCCACACCACACTGGATACGCCCAATCTCATCTGATCTTGGAAGCTAAGCAGTGTTGGGCCTGGTTAGTACTTGGATGGGAGACCACCTGGTAATACAAGGTGCTGTAGATATTTTTATACTGCCAACACCGTTCTGTTGATGCATTCCATTTTCAAACGTATTCATTTTTGAACCAGTAGTTAGAAGTAGAAAAGTTCTAACAGAAACCACAAAGCTCATCTACAGCCACATCACACTGGATACGCCCAATCTCATCTGATCTTGGAAGCTAAGCAGTGTTGGGCCTGGTTAGTACTTGGATGGGAGACCACCTGGGAATACAAGGCGCTGTAGATATTTTTATACTGCCAACACTGTTCTGTTGATGCATTCCATTTTCAAACGTATTCATTTATGAACCAGTAGTTAGAAGTAAAAAAGTTCTAACAGAAACCATAAGGCTCATCTACAGCCACACCACACTGGATATGCCCAATCTCATCTGATCGTAGAAACTAAGCAGTGTTGGGCCTGGTTAGTACTTGGATGGGAGACCACCTGGGAATACAAGGTGCTGTAGATATTTTTATACTGCCAACACCATTCTGTTGATGCATTCCATTTTCAAATGTATTCATTTATGAACCAGTAGTTAGAAGTAGAAAAGTTCTAACAGAAACCACAAAGCTCATCTACAGCCACACCACACTGGATACGCCCAATCTCATCTGATCTTGGAAGCTATGCAGTGTTGGGCCTTGTTAGTACGTGGATGGGAGACCACCTGGGAATACAAGGTGCTGTAGATATTTTTATACTGCCAACACCGTTCTGTTGATGCATTCCATTTTTAAACGTATTCATTTATGAACCTGTAGTTATAAGTAGAAAAGTTCTAACAGAAACCACAAAGCTCATTTACAGCCACACCACACTGGATACGCCCAATCTCATCTGATCTTGGAAGCTAAGCAGTGTTGGGCCTGGTTAGTACTTGGATGGGAGACCACCTGGGAATACAAGGTGCTATGGATATTTTAATACTGCCAACACCGTTCTGTTGATGCATTCCATTTTCAAACGTATTCATTTATGAACCAGTAGTTAGAAGTAGAAAAGTTCTAACAGAAACCACAAAACTCATCTACAGCCACACCACAATGGATACGCCCAATCTCAACTGATCTTAGAAGCTAAGCAGTGTTGGGCCTGGTTAGTACTTGGATGGGAGACCACCTGGGAATACAAGGTGCTGTAGGTATTTTTATACTTCCAACACTGTTCTGTTGATGCATTCAATTTTCAAACGTATTCATTTATGAACCAGTAATTAGAAGTAGAAAAGTTCTAACAGAAACCACAAAGCACATCTACAGCCACACCACATTGGATACGCCCAATCTCATCTGATCTTGGAAGCTAAGCAGTGTTGGGCCTGGTTAGTACTTGTATGGGAGACCACCTGGGAATACAAGGTGCTGTAGATATTTTTATACTGCCAACACCGTTCTGTTGATGCATTCCATTTTCAAACGTATTAATTTATGAACCAGTAGTTAGAAGTAGAAAAGTTCTAACAGAAACCACAAAGCGCATCTACAGCCACACCACACTGGATACGCCCAATCTCATCTGATTTTGGAAGCTAAGCAGTGTTGGGCCTGGTTAGTACTTGGATGGGAGACCACCTGGGAATACAAGATGCTGTAGATATTTTTATACTGCCAACACCGTTCTGTTGATGCATTCCATTTTCAAACGTATTCATTTATGAACCAGTAGTTAGAAGTAAAAAAGTTCTAACAGAAACCACAAAGCGCATCTACAGCCACACCACACTGGATACGCCCAATCTCATCTGATTTTGGAAGCTAAGCAGTGTTGGGCCTGGTTAGTACTTGGATGGGAGAGCACCTGGGAATACAAGGTGCTGTAGATATTTTTATACTGCCAACACCGTTCTGTTGATGCATACAATTTTCAAATGTATTCATTTATGAACCAGTAGTTAGAAGTAGAAAAGTTCTAACAGAAACCCCAAAGCTCATCTACAGCCACACCACACTGGATATGCCCAATCTCATCTGATCTTAGAAGCTAAGCAGTGTTGGGCCTGGTTAGTACTTGGATGGGAGACCACCTGGGAATACAAGGTGCTGTAGATATTTTTATACTGCCAACACCGTTCTGTTGATGCATTCCATTTTCAAACGTATTCATTTATGAACCAGTAGTTAGAAGTAGAAAAGTTCTAACAGAAACCACAATGCTCATCTACAGTCACACCACATTGGATACGCCCAATCTCATCTGATCTTGGAAGCTAAGCAGTGTTGGGCCTGGTTAGTACTTGGATGGGAGACCACCTGGGAATACAAGGTGCTGTAGATATTTTTATACTGCCAACAACGTTCTGTTGATGCATTCCATTTTCAAACATATTCATTTATGAACCAGTAGTTAGAAGTAGAAAAGTTCTAACAGAAACCACAAAGCTCATCTACAGTCACACCACATTGGATACGCCCAATCTCATCTGATCTTGGAAGCTAAGCAGTGTTGGGCCTGGTTAGTACTTGGATGGGAGACCACCTGGGAATACAAGGTGCTGTAGATATTTTTATACTGCCAACACCGTTCTGTTGATGCATTCCATTTTCAAACTTATTAATTTATGAACCAGTAGTTAGAAGTAGAAAAGTTCTAACAGAAACCACAAAGCGCATCTACAGCCTCACCACACTGGATACGCCCAATCTCATCTGATCTTGGAAGCTAAGCAGTGTTGGGCCTGGTTAGTACTTGGATGGGAGACCACCTGGGAATACAAGGTGCTGTGGATATTTTAATACTGCCAACACCGTTCTGTTGATGCATTCCATTTTCAAACGTATTCATTTATGAACCAGTAGTTAGAAGTAGAAAAGTTCTAACAGAAACCACAATACTCATCTACAGCCACACCACACTGGATACGCCCAATCTCATCTGATCTTGGAAGCTAAGCAGTGTTGGGCCTTGTTAGTACTTGGATGGGAGACCACCTGGGAATACAAGGAGCTGTAGGTATTTTTATACTTCCAACACTGTTCTGTTGATGCATTCCATTTTCAAACGTATTCATTTATGAACCAGTAGTTAGAAGTAGAAAAGTTCTAACAGAAACCACAAAGCTCATCTACAGCCACACCACACTGGATATGCCCAATCTCATCTGATCTTAGAAGTTAAGCAGTGTTGGGCCTGGTTAGTACTTGGATGGGAGACCACCTGGGAATACAAGGTGCTGTAGATATTTTTATACTGCCAACACCATTCTGTTGATGCATTCCATTTTCAAATGTATTCATTTATGAACCAGTAGTTAGAAGTAGAAAAGTTCTAACAGAAACCACAAAGCTCATCTACAGCCACACCACACTGGATACGCCCAATCTCATCTGATCTTGGAAGCTATGCAGTGTTGGGCCTTGTTAGTACGTGGATGGGAGACCACCTGGGAATACAAGGTGCTGTAGATATTTTTATACTGCCAACACCGTTCTGTTGATGCATTCCATTTTTAAACGTATTCATTTATGAACCTGTAGTTATAAGTAGAAAAGTTCTAACAGAAACCACAAAGCTCATTTACAGCCACACCACACTGGATACGCCCAATCTCATCTGATCTTGGAAGCTAAGCAGTGTTGGGCCTGGTTAGTACTTGGATGGGAGACCACCTGGGAATACAAGGTGCTATGGATATTTTAATACTGCCAACACCGTTCTGTTGATGCATTCCATTTTCAAACGTATTCATTTATGAACCAGTAGTTAGAAGTAGAAAAGTTCTAACAGAAACCACAAAACTCATCTACAGCCACACCACAATGGATACGCCCAATCTCAACTGATCTTAGAAGCTAAGCAGTGTTGGGCCTGGTTAGTACTTGGATGGGAGACCACCTGGGAATACAAGGTGCTGTAGGTATTTTTATACTTCCAACACTGTTCTGTTGATGCATTCAATTTTCAAACGTATTCATTTATGAACCAGTAATTAGAAGTAGAAAAGTTCTAACAGAAAACACAAAGCACATCTACAGCCACACCACATTGGATACGCCCAATCTCATCTGATCTTGGAAGCTAAGCAGTGTTGGGCCTGGTTAGTACTTGTATGGGAGACCACCTGGGAATACAAGGTGCTGTAGATATTTTTATACTGCCAACACCGTTCTGTTGATGCATTCCATTTTCAAACGTATTAATTTATGAACCAGTAGTTAGAAGTAGAAAAGTTCTAACAGAAACCACAAAGCGCATCTACAGCCACACCACACTGGATACGCCCAATCTCATCTAATTTTGGAAGCTAAGCAGTGTTGGGCCTGGTTAGTACTTGGATGGGAGACCACCTGGGAATACAAGATGCTGTAGATATTTTTATACTGCCAACACCGTTCTGTTGATGCATTCCATTTTCAAACGTATTCATTTATGAACCAGTAGTTAGAAGTAAAAAAGTTCTAACAGAAACCACAAAGCGCATCTACAGCCACACCACACTGGATACGCCCAATCTCATCTGATTTTGGAAGCTAAGCAGTGTTGGGCCTGGTTAGTACTTGGATGGGAGAGCACCTGGGAATACAAGGTGCTGTAGATATTTTTATACTGCCAACACCGTTCTGTTGATGCATACAATTTTCAAATGTATTCATTTATGAACCAGTAGTTAGAAGTAGAAAAGTTCTAACAGAAACCCCAAAGCTCATCTACAGCCACACCACACTGGATATGCCCAATCTCATCTGATCTTAGAAGCTAAGCAGTGTTGGGCCTGGTTAGTACTTGGATGGGAGACCACCTGGGAATACAAGGTGCTGTAGATATTTTTATACTGCCAACACCGTTCTGTTGATGCATTCCATTTTCAAACGTATTCATTTATGAACCAGTAGTTAGAAGTAGAAAAGTTCTAACAGAAACCACAATGCTCATCTACAGTCACACCACATTGGATACGCCCAATCTCATCTGATCTTGGAAGCTAAGCAGTGTTGGGCCTGGTTAGTACTTGGATGGGAGACCACCTGGGAATACAAGGTGCTGTAGATATTTTTATACTGCCAACAACGTTCTGTTGATGCATTCCATTTTCAAACATATTCATTTATGAACCAGTAGTTAGAAGTAGAAAAGTTCTAACAGAAACCACAAAGCTCATCTACAGTCACACCACATTGGATACGCCCAATCTCATCTGATCTTGGAAGCTAAGCAGTGTTGGGCCTGGTTAGTACTTGGATGGGAGACCACCTGGGAATACAAGGTGCTGTAGATATTTTTATACTGCCAACACCGTTCTGTTGATGCATTCCATTTTCAAACTTATTAATTTATGAACCAGTAGTTAGAAGTAGAAAAGTTCTAACAGAAACCACAAAGCGCATCTACAGCCTCACCACACTGGATACGCCCAATCTCATCTGATCTTGGAAGCTAAGCAGTGTTGGGCCTGGTTAGTACTTGGATGGGAGACCACCTGGGAATACAAGGTGCTGTGGATATTTTAATACTGCCAACACCGTTCTGTTGATGCATTCCATTTTCAAACGTATTCATTTATGAACCAGTAGTTAGAAGTAGAAAAGTTCTAACAGAAACCACAATACTCATCTACAGCCACACCACACTGGATACGCCCAATCTCATCTGATCTTGGAAGCTAAGCAGTGTTGGGCCTTGTTAGTACTTGGATGGGAGACCACCTGGGAATACAAGGAGCTGTAGGTATTTTTATACTTCCAACACTGTTCTGTTGATGCATTCCATTTTCAAACGTATTCATTTATGAACCAGTAGTTAGAAGTAGAAAAGTTCTAACAGAAACCACAAAGCTCATCTACAGCCACACCACACTGGATATGCCCAATCTCATCTGATCTTAGAAGTTAAGCAGTGTTGGGCCTGGTTAGTACTTGGATGGGAGACCACCTGGGAATACAAGGTGCTGTAGATATTTTTATACTGCCAACACCGTTCTGTTGATGAATTCCATTTTCAAATGTATTCATTTATGAACCAGTAGTTAGAAGTAGAAAAGTTCTAACAGAAACCACAAAGCTCATCTACAGCCACACCACACTGGATACGCCCAATCTCATCTGATCTTGGAAGCTAAGCAGTATTGGGCCTGGTTAGTACTTGGATGGGAAACCACCTGGGAATACAAGGTGCTGTAGATATTTTTATACTGCCAACACCGTTCTGTTGATGCATTCCATTTTCAAACGTATTCATTTATGAACCAGTAGTTAGAAGTAGAAAAGTTCTAACAGAAACCACAAAGCTCATCTACAGCCACACCACACTGGATATGCCCAATCTCATCTGATCTTTGAAGCTAAGCAGTGTTGGGCCTGGTTAGTACTTGGATGGGAGACCACCTGGGAATACAAGGTGCTGTAGATATTTTTATACTGCCAACACCGTTCTGTTGATGCATTCCATTTTCAAATGTATTCATTTATGAACCAGTAGTTAGAAGTAGAAAAGTTCTAACAGAAACCACAAAGCTCATCTACAGTCGCACCACACTGGATACGCCCAATCTCATCTGATCTTGGAAGCTAAGCAGTGTTGCGCCTGGTTAGTACTTGGATGGGAGACCACCTGGGAATACAAGGCGCTGTAGATATTTTTATACTGCCAACACCGTTCTGTTGATGCATTCCATTTTAAAACGTATTCATTTATGAACCAGTAGTTAGAAGTAGAAAAGTTCTAACAGAAACCCCAAAGCTCATCTACAGCCACACCACTTTGGATATGCTCAATCTCATCTGATCTTAGAAGCTAAGCAGTGTTGGGCCTGGTTAGTACTTGGATGGGAGACCACCTGGGAATACAAGGTGCTGTAGATATTTTTATACTGCCAACACCGTTCTGTTGATGCATTCCATTTTCAAATGTATTCATTTATGAACCAGTAGTTAGAAGTAGAAAAGTTCTAACAGAAACCACAAAGCTCATCTACAGCCACACCACACTGGATACGCCCAATCTCATCTGATCTTGGAAGCTAAGCAGTGTTGGGCCTGGTTAGTACTTGGATGAGAGACCACCTGGTAATACAAGGTGCTGTAGATATTTTTATACTGCCAACACCGTTCTGTTGATGCATTCCATTTTCAAACGTATTCATTTATGAACCAGTAGTTAGAAGTAGAAAAGTTCTAACAGAAACCACAAAGCTCATCTACAGCCACACCACACTGGATATGCCCAATCTCATCTGATCTTAGAAGTTAAGCAGTGTTGGGCCTGGTTAGTACTTGGATGGGAGACCACCTGGGAATACAAGGTGCTGTAGATATTTTTATACTGCCAACACCGTTCTGTTGATGCATTCCATTTTCAAATGTATTCATTTATGAACCAGTAGTTAGAAGTAGAAAAGTTCTAACAGAAACCACAAAGCTCATCTACAGCCACACCACACTGGATACGCCCAATCTCATCTGATCTTGGAAGCTAAGCAGTGTTGGGCCTGGTTAGTACTTGGATGGGAAACCACCTGGGAATACAAGGTGCTGTAGATATTTTTATACTGCCAACACCGTTCTGTTGATGCATTCCATTTTCGAACGTATTCATTTATGAACCAGTAGTTAGAAGTAGAAAAGTTCTAACAGAAACCACAAAGCTCATCTACAGCCACACCACACTGGATACGCCCAATCTCTTCTGATCTTGGAAGCTAAGCAGTGTTGGGCCTGGTTAGTACTTGGATGGGAAACCACCTGGGAATACAAGGTGCTGTAGATATTTTTATACTGCCAACACCGTTCTGTTGATGCATTCCATTTTCAAACGTATTCATTTATGAACCAGTAGTTAGAAGTAGAAAAGTTCTAACAGAAACCCCAAAGCTCATCTACAGCCACACCACACTGGATATGCCCAATCTCATCTGATCTTAGAAGCTAAGCAGTGTTGGGCCTAGTTAGTACTTGGATGGGAGACCACCTGGGAATACAAGGTGCTGTAGATATTTTTATACTGCCAACACCGTTCTGTTGATGCATTCCATTTTCAAATGTATTCATTTATGAACCAGTAGTTAGAAGTAGAAAAGTTCTAACAGAAACCACAAAGCTCATCTACAGCCACACCACACTGGATACGCCCAATCTCATCTGATCTTGGAAGCTAAGCAGTGTTGGGCCTGGTTAATACTTGGATGGGAGACCACCTGGTAATACAAGGTGCTGTAGATATTTTTATACTGCCAACACCGTTCTGTTGATGCATTCCATTTTCAAACGTATTCATTTATGAACCAGTAGTTAGAAGTAGAAAAGTTCTAACAGAAACCACAAAGCTCATCTACAGCCACACCACACTGGATATGCCCAATCTCATCTGATCTTAGAAGTTAAGCAGTGTTGGGCCTGGTTAGTACTTGGATGGGAGACCACCTGGGAATACAAGGTGCTGTAGATATTTTTATACTGCCAACACCGTTCTGTTGATGCATTCCATTTTCAAATGTATTCATTTATGAACCAGTAGTTAGAAGTAGAAAAGTTCTAACAGAAACCACAAAGCTCATCTACAGCCACACCACACTGGATACGCCCAATCTCATCTGATCTTGGAAGCTAAGCAGTGTTGGGCCTGGTTAGTACTTGGATGGGAAACCACCTGGGAATACAAGGTGCTGTAGATATTTTTATACTGCCAACACCGTTCTGTTGATGCATTCCATTTTCAAACGTATTCATTTATGAACCAGTAGTTAGATGTAGAAAAGTTCTAACAGAAACCACAAAGCTCATCTACAGCCTCACCACACTGGATATGCCCAATCTCATCTGATCTTAGAAGCTAAGCAGTGTTGGGCCTGGTTAGTACTTGGATGGGAGACTACCTGGGAATACAAGGTGCTGTAGATATTTTTATACTGCCAACACCGTTCTGTTGATGCATTCCATTTTCAAACGTATTCATTTATGAACCAGTAGTTAGAAGTAGAAAAGTTCTAACAGAAACCACAAAGCTCATCTACAGCCACACCACACTGGATATGCCCAATCTCATCTGATCTTTGAAGCTAAGCAGTGTTGGGCCTGGTTAGTACTTGGATGGGAGACCACCTGGGAATACAAGGTGCTGTAGATATTTTTATACTGCCAACACCGTTCTGTTGATGCATTCCATTTTCAAACGTATTCATTTATGAACCAGTAGTTAGAAGTAGAAAAGATCTAACAGAAACCACAAAGCTCATCTACAGCCACACCACACTGGATACACCCAATCTCATCTGATCTTGGAAGCTAAGCAGTGTTGGGCCTGGTTAGTACTTGGATGGGAGACCACCTGGGAATACAAGGTGCTGTAGATATTTTTATACTGCCAACACCGTTCTGTTGATGCATTCCATTTTCAAACGTATTCATTTATGAACCAGTAGTTAGAAGTAGAAAAGTTCTAACAGAAACCACAAAGCTCATCTACAGCCACACCACACTGGATACACCCAATCTCATCTGATCTTGGAAGCAAAGCAGTGTTGGGCCTGGTTAGTACTTGGATGGGAGACCACCTGGGAATACAAGGTGCTGTAGATATTTTTATACTGCCAACACCGTTCTGTTGATGCATTCCATTTTCAAACGTATTTATTTATGAACCAGTAGTTAGAAGTAGAAAAGATCTAACAGAAACCACAAAGCTCATCTACAGCCACACTACACTGGATACACCCAATCTCATCTGATCTTGGAAGCTAAGCAGTGTTGGGCCTGGTTAGTACTTGGATGGGAGACCACCTGGGAATACAAGGTGCTGTAGATATTTTTATACTGCCAACACCGTTCTGTTGATGCATTCCATTTTCAAACGTATTCATTTATGAACCAGTAGTTAGAAGTAGAAAAGTTCTAACAGAAACCACAAAGCTCATCTACAGCCACACCACACTGGATACGCCCAATCTCATCTTATCTTGGAAGCTAAGCAGTGCTGGGCCTTGTTAGTACTTGGATGGGAGACCACCTGGGAATACAAGGTGCTGTAGATATTTTTATACTGCCAACACCGTTCTGTTGATGCATTCCATTTTCAAACGTTTTCATTTATGAACCTGTAGTTAGAAGTAGAAAAGTTCTAACAGAAACCACAAAGCTCATCTACAGCCATACCACATTGGATACGCCCAATCTCAACTGATCTTGGAAGCTAAGCAGTGTTGGACCTGGTTAGTACTTGGATGGGAGACCACCTGGGAATACAAGGTGCTGTAGATATTTTTATACTGCCAACACCGTTCTGTTGATGCATTCCATTTTCAAACGTACTCATTTATGAACCAGTAGTTAGAAGTAGAAAAGTTCTAACAGAAACCACAAAGCTCATCTACAGCCACACCACACTGGATACGCCCAATCTCATCTGATCTTGGAAGCTTAGCAGTGTTGGGCCTGTTTAGTACTTGGATGGGAGACCACTTGGGAATACAAGGTGCTGTAGATATTTTTATACTGCCAACATCGTTCTGTTGATGCATTCCATTTTCAAACGTATTCATTTATGAACCAGTAGTTAGAAGTAGAAAAGTTCTAACAGAAACCACAAAGCTCATCTACAGCCACACCACACTGGATACGCCCAATCTCATCTGATCTTGGAAGCTAAGCAGTGTTGGGCCTGGTTAGTACTTGGATGGGAGACCACCTGGGAATACAAGGTGCTGTAGATATTTTTATACTGCCAACACCGTTCTGTTGATGCATTCCATTTTCAAACGTATTCATTTATGAACCAGTAGTTAGAAGTAGAAAAGTTCTAACAGAAACCACAAAGCTCATCTACAGCCACACCACACTGGATACGCCCAATCTCATCTTATCTTGGAAGCTAAGCAGTGTTGGGCCTTGTTAGTACTTGGATGGGAGACCACCTGGGAATACAAGGTGCTGTAGATATTTTTATACTGCCAACACCGTTCTGTTGATGCATTCCATTTTCAAACGTTTTCATTTATGAACCTGTTGTTAGAAGTAGAAAAGTTCTAACAGAAACCACAAAGCTCATCTACAGCCATACCACATTGGATACGCCCAATCTCATCTGATCTTGGAAGCTAAGCAGTGTTGGACCTGGTTAGTACTTGGATGGGAGACCACCTGGGAATACAAGGTGCTGTACATATTTTTATACTGCCAACACCGTTCTGTTGATGCATTCCATTTTCAAACGTACTCATTTATGAACCAGTAGTTAGAAGTAGAAAAGTTCTAACAGAAACCACAAAGCTCATCTACAGCCACACCACACTGGATACGCCCAATCTCATCTGATCTTGGAAGCTTAGCAGTGTTGGGCCTGGTTAGTACTTGGATGGGAGACCACCTGGGAATACAAGGTGCTGTAGATATTTTTATACTGCCAACACCGTTCTGTTGATGCATTCCATTTTCAAACGTATTCATTTATGAACCAGTAGTTAGAAGTAGAAAAGATCTAACAGAAACCACAAAGCTCATCTACAGCCACACCACACTGCATACACCCAATCTCATCTGATCTTGGAAGCTAAGCAGTGTTGGGCCTGGTTAGTACTTGGATGGGAGACCACCTGGGAATACAAGGTGCTGTAGATATTTTTATACTGCCAACACCGTTCTGTTGATGCATTCCATTTTCAAACGTTTTCATTTATGAACCTGTTGTTAGAAGTAGAAAAGTTCTAACAGAAACCACAAAGCTCATCTACAGCCATACCACATTGGATACGCCCAATCTCATCTGATCTTGGAAGCTAAGCAGTGTTGGACCTGGTTAGTACTTGGATGGGAGACCACCTGGGAATACAAGGTGCTGTAGATATTTTTATACTGCCAACACCGTTCTGTTGATGCATTCCATTTTCAAACGTATTCATTTATGAACCAGTAGTTAGAAGTAGAAAAGTTCTAACAGAAACCACAAAGCTCATCTACAGCCACACCACACTGGATACGCCCAATCTCATCTGATCTTGGAAGCTAAGCAGTGTTGGGCTAGGTTAGTACTTGGATGGGAAACCACCTGGGAATACAAGGTGCTGTAGATATTTTTATACTGCCAACACCGTTCTGTTGATGCATTCCATTTTCAAACGTATTCATTTATGAACCAGTAGTTAGAAGTAGAAAAGTTCTAACAGAAACCACAAAGCTCATCTACAGTCACACCACACTGGATGCGCCCAATCTCATCTGATCTTGGAATCTAAGCAGTGTTGGGCCTGGTTAGTAGTTGGATGGGAGACCACCTGGGAATACAAGGTGCTGTAGATATTTTTATACTGCCAACACCGTTCTGTTGATGCATTCCATTTTCAAACGTACTCATTTATGAACCAGTAGTTAGAAGTAGAAAAGTTCTAACAGAAACCACAAAGCTCATCTACAGCCACACCACACTGGATACGCCCAATCTCATCTGATCTTGGAAGCTTAGCAGTGTTGGGCCTGGTTAGTACTTGGATGGGAGACCACCTGGGAATACAAGGTGCTGTAGATATTTTTATACTGCCAACACCGTTCTGTTGATGCATTCCATTTTCAAACGTATTCATTTATGAACCAGTAGTTAGAAGTAGAAAAGATCTAACAGAAACCACAAAGCTCATCTACAGCCACACCACACTGCATACACCCAATCTCATCTGATCTTGGAAGCTAAGCAGTGTTGGGCCTGGTTAGTACTTGGATGGGAGACCACCTGGGAATACAAGGTGCTGTAGATATTTTTATACTGCCAACACCGTTCTGTTGATGCATTCCATTTTCAAACGTATTCATTTATGAACCAGTAGTTAGAAGTAGAAAAGTTCTAACAGAAACCACAAAGCTCATCTACAGCCACACCACACTGGATACACCCAATCTCATCTGATCTTGGAAGCAAAGCAGTGTTGGGCCTGGTTAGTACTTGGATGGGAGACCACCTGGGAATACAAGGTGCTGTAGATACTTTTATACTGCCAACACCGTTCTGTTGATGCATTCCATTTTCAAACGTATTCATTTATGAACCAGTAGTAAGAAGTAGAAAAGTTCTAACAAAAACCACAAAGCTCATCTACAGCCAAGCCACATTGGATACGTCCAATCTCATCTGATCTTGGAAGCTAAGCAGTGTTGGGCCTGGTTAGTACTTGGATGGGATACCACCTGGGAATACAAGGTGCTGTAGATATTTTTATACTGCCAACACCGTTCTGTTGATGCATTCCATTTTCAAACGTATTCATTTATGAACCAGTAGTTAGAAGTAGAAAAGTTCTAACAGAAACCACAAAGCTCATCTACAGCCACACCACACTGGATCTGCCCAATCTCATCTGAACTTGGAAGCTAAGCAGTGTTGGGCCTGGTTAGTACTTGGATGGGAGACCACCTTGGAATACAAGGTGCTGTAGATATTTTTTTACTGCCAACACCGTTCTGTTGATGCATTCCATTTTCAAATGTATTCATTTATGAACCAGTAGTTAGAAGAAGAAAAGTTCTAACAGAAACCACAAAGCTCATCTACAGCCACACCACACTGGATACGCCCAATCTCATCTGATCTTGGAAGCTAAGCAGTGTTGGGCCAGGTTAGTACTTGGATGGGAGACGACCTGGGAATACAAGGTGCTGTAGATATTTTTATACTGCCAACACCATTCTGTTGATGCATTTCATTTTCAAACGTACTCATTTATGAACCAGTAGTTAGAAGTAGAAAAGTTCTAACAGAAACCACAAAGCTCATCTACAGCCACACCACATTGGATACGCCCAATCTCATCTGATCTTGGAAGCTAAGCAGTGTTGGGCTAGGTTAGTACTTGGATGGGAAACCACCTGGGAATACAAGGTGCTGTAGATATTTTTATACTGCCAACACCATTCTGTTGATTCATTCCATTTTCAAACGTATTCATTTATGAACCAGTAGTTAGAAGTAGAAAAGTTCTAACAGAAACCACAAAGCTCATCTACAGTCACACCACACTGGATACGCCCAATCTCATCTGATCTTGGAATCTAAGCAGTGTTGGGCCTGGTTAGTAGTTGGATGGGAGACCACCAGGGAATACAAGGTGCTGTAGATATTTTTATACTGCCAACACCGTTCTGTTGATGCATTCCATTTTCAAACGTACTCATTTATGAACCAGTAGTTAGAAGTAGAAAAGTTCTAACAGAAACCACAAAGCTCATCTACAGCCACACCACACTGGATACGCCCAATCTCATCTGATCTTGGAAGCTTAGCAGTGTTGGGCCTGGTTAGTACTTGGATGGGAGACCACCTGGGAATACAAGGTGCTGTAGATATTTTTATACTGCCAACACCGTTCTGTTGATGCATTCCATTTTCAAACGTATTCATTTATGAACCAGTAGTTAGAAGTAGAAAAGATCTAACAGAAACCACAAAGCTCATCTACTGCTACACCAGACTGGATACACCCAATCTCATCTGATCTTGGAAGCTAAGCAGTGTTGGGCCTGGTTAGTACTTGGATGGGAGACCACCTTGGAATACAAGGTGCTGTAGATATTTTTATACTGCCAACACCGTTCTGTTGATGCATTCCATTTTCAAACGTATTCATTTATGAACCAGTAGTTAGAAGTAGAAAAGATCTAACAGAAACCACAAAGCTCATCTACAGCCACACCACACTGGATACACCCAATCTCATCTGATCTTGGAAGCTAATCAGTGTTGGGCCTGATTAGTACTTGGATGGGAGACCACCTGGGAATACAAGGTGCTGTAGATATTTTTATACTGCCAACACCGTTCTGCTGATGCATTCCATTTTCAAACGTATTCATTTATGAACCAGTAGTTAGAAGTAGAAAAGTTCTAACAGAAACTACAAAGCTCATCTACAGCCACACCACACTGGATACACCCAATCTCATCTGATCTTGGAAGCAAAGCAGTGTTGGGCCTGGTTAGTACTTGGATGGGAGACCACCTGGGAATACAAGGTGCTGTAGATACTTTTATACTGCCAACACCGTTCTGTTGATGCATTCCATTTTCAAACGTATTCATTTATGAACCAGTAGTAAGAAGTAGAAAAGTTCTAACAGAAACCACAAAGCTCATCTACAGCCAAGCCGCATTGGATACGCCCAATCTCATCTGATCTTGGAAGCTAAGCAGTGTTGGGCCTGGTTAGTACTTGGATGGGAGACCACCTTGGAATACAAGGTGCTGTAGATATTTTTTTTACTGCCAACACCGTTCTGTTGATGCATTCCATTTTCAAATGTATTCATTTATGAACCAGTAGTTAGAAAAAGAAAAGTTCTAACAGAAACCACAAAGCTCATCTACAGCCACACCACACTGGATACGCCCAATCTCATCTGATCTTGGAAGCTAAGCAGTGTTGGGCCAGGTTAGTACTTGGATGGGAGACCACCTGGGAATACAAGGTGCTGTAGATATTTTTATACTGCCAACTCCGTTCTGTTGATGCATTCCATTTTCAAACGTACTCATTTATGAACCAGTAGTTAGAAGTAGAAAAGTTCTAACAGAAACCACAAAGCTCATCTACAGCCACACCACACTGGATATGCCCAATCTCATCTGATCTTGGAAGCTAAGCAGTGTTGGGCCTGGTTAGTACTTGGATGGGAGACCACCTGGGAATACAAGGTGCTGTAGATATTTTTATACTGCCAACACCGTTCTGTTGATGCATTCCATTTTCAAATGTATTCATTTCTGAACCTGTAGTTAGAAGTAGAAAAGTTCTAACAGAAACCACAATGCTCATCTACAGCCATACCACATTGGATACGCCCAATCTCATCTGATCTTGGAAGCTAAGCAGTGTTGGACCTGGTTAGTACTTGGATGGGAGCCCACCTGGGAATACAAGGTGCTGTAGATATTTTTATACTGCCAACACCGTTCTGTTGATGCATTCCATTTTCGAATGTATTCATTTATGAACCAGTTGTTAAAAGTAGAAAAGTTCTAACAGAAACCACAAAGCTCATCTACAGCCACACCACACTGGATACGCCCAATCTCATCTGATCTTGGAAGCTAAGCAGTGTTGGACCTGGTTAGTACTTGGATGGGAGACCACCTGGGACTACAAGGTGCTGTAGATATTTTTATACTGCCAACACCGTTCTGTTGATGCATTCCATTTTCAAACATCCTCATTTATGAACCAGTAGTTAGAAGTAGAAAAGTTCTAACAGAAACCACAAAGGTCATCTACAGCCACACCACACTGGGTACGCCCAATCTCATCTGATCTTGGAAGCTAAGCAGTATTGGGCTAGGTTAGTACTTGGATGGGAAACCACCTGGGAATACAAGGTGCTGTAGATATTTTTATACTGCCAACACCGTTCTGTTGATGCATTCCATTTTCAAACATCCTCATTTATGAACCAGTAGTTAGAAGTAGAAAAGTTCTAACAGAAACCACAAAGGTCATCTACAGCCACACCACACTGGGTACGCCCAATCTCATCTGATCTTGGAAGCTAAGCAGTGTTGGGCTAGGTTAGTACTTGGATGGGAAACCACCTGGGAATACAAGGTGCTGTAGATATTTTTATACTGCCAACACCGTTCTGTTGATGCATTCCATTTTCAAATGTATTCATTTATGAACCAGTAGTTAGAAGTAGAAAAGTTCTAACAGAAACCACAAAGCTCATCTACAGCCACACCACACTGGATACGCCCAATCTCATCTGATCTTGGAAGCTAAGCAGTGTTGGACCTGGTTAGTACTTGGATGGGAGCCCACCTGGGAATACAAGGTGCTGTAGATATTTTTATACTGCCAACACCGTTCTGTTGATGCATTCCATTTTCAAACATCCTCATTTATGAACCAGTAGTTAGAAGTAGAAAAGTTCTAACAGAAACCACAAAGGTCATCTACAGCCACACCACACTGGGTACGCCCAATCTCAGCTGATCTTGGAAGCTAAGCAGTGTTGGGCTAGGTTAGTACTTGGATGGGAAACCACCTGGGAATACAAGGTGCTGTAGATATTTTTATACTGCCAACACCGTTCTGTTGATGCATTCCATTTTCAAACGTATTCATTTATGAACCAGTAGTTAGAAGTAGAAAAGTTCTAACAGAAACCACAAAGCTCATCTACAGCCACACCACACTGGATACGCCCAATCTCATCTGATCTTGGAAGCTAAGCAGTGTTGGACCTGGTTAGTACTTGGATGGGAGCCCACCTGGGAATACAAGGTGCTGTAGATATTTTTATACTGCCAACACCGTTCTGTTGATGCATTCCATTTTCAAACGTATTCATTTATGAACCTGTAGTTAGAAGTAGAAAAGTTCTAACAGAAACCACAAAGCTCATCTACAGCCACACCACACTGGATACGCCCAATCTCATCTGATCTTGGAAGCTAAGCAGTGTTGGGCTAGGTTAGTACTTGGATGGGAAACCACCTGGGAATACAAGGTGCTGTAGATATTTTTATACTGCCAACACCGTTCTGTTGATGCATTCCATTTTCAAACGTATTCATTTATGAACCAGTAGTTAGAAGTAGAAAAGTTCTAACAGAAACCACAAAGCTCATCTACAGCCACACCACACTGGATACGCCCAATCTCATCTGATTTTGGAAGCTAAGCAGTGTTGGACCTGGTTAGTACTTGGATGGGAGACCACCTGGGAATACAAGGTGCTGTAGATATTTTTATACTGCCAACACCGTTCTGTTGATGCATTCCATTTTCAAACGTATTCATTTATGAACCTGTAGTTAGAAGTAGAAAAGTTCTAACAGAAACCACAAAGCTCATCTACAGCCACACCACACTGGATACGCCCAATCTCATCTGATCTTTGAAGCTAAGCAGTGTTGGGCTAGGTTAGTACTTGGATGGGAAACCACCTGGGAATACAAGGTGCTGTAGATATTTTTATACTGCCAACACCGTTCTGTTGATGCATTCCATTTTCAAATGTATTCATTTATGAACCAGTTGTTAAAAGTAGAAAAGTTCTAACAGAAACCACAAAGCTCATCTACAGCCACACCACACTGGATACGCCCAATCTCATCTGATCTTGGAAGCTAAGCAGTGTTGGACCTGGTTAGTACTTGGATGGGAGACCACCTGGGACTACAAGGTGCTGTAGATATTTTTATACTGCCAACACCGTTCTGTTGATGCATTCCATTTTCAAACATCCTCATTTATGAACCAGTAGTTAGAAGTAGAAAAGTTCTAACAGAAACCACAAAGGTCATCTACAGCCACACCACACTGGGTACGCCCAATCTCATCTGATCTTGGAAGCTAAGCAGTATTGGGCTAGGTTAGTACTTGGATGGGAAACCACCTGGGAATACAAGGTGCTGTAGATATTTTTATACTGCCAACACCGTTCTGTTGATGCATTCCATTTTCAAACATCCTCATTTATGAACCAGTAGTTAGAAGTAGAAAAGTTCTAACAGAAACCACAAAGGTCATCTACAGCCACACCACACTGGGTACGCCCAATCTCATCTGATCTTGGAAGCTAAGCAGTGTTGGGCTAGGTTAGTACTTGGATGGGAAACCACCTGGGAATACAAGGTGCTGTAGATATTTTTATACTGCCAACACCGTTCTGTTGATGCATTCCATTTTCAAATGTATTCATTTATGAACCAGTAGTTAGAAGTAGAAAAGTTCTAACAGAAACCACAAAGCTCATCTACAGCCACACCACACTGGATACGCCCAATCTCATCTTATCTTGGAAGCTAAGCAGTGTTGGACCTGGTTAGTACTTGGATGGGAGCCCACCTGGGAATACAAGGTGCTGTAGATATTTTTATACTGCCAACACCGTTCTGTTGATGCATTCCATTTTCAAACATCCTCATTTATGAACCAGTAGTTAGAAGTAGAAAAGTTCTAACAGAAACCACAAAGGTCATCTACAGCCACACCACACTGGGTACGCCCAATCTCAGCTGATCTTGGAAGCTAAGCAGTGTTGGGCTAGGTTAGTACTTGGATGGGAAACCACCTGGGAATACAAGGTGCTGTAGATATTTTTATACTGCCAACACCGTTCTGTTGATGCATTCCATTTTCAAACGTATTCATTTATGAACCAGTAGTTAGAAGTAGAAAAGTTCTAACAGAAACCACAAAGCTCATCTACAGCCACACCACACTGGATACGCCCAATCTCATCTGATCTTGGAAGCTAAGCAGTGTTGGACCTGGTTAGTACTTGGATGGGAGCCCACCTGGGAATACAAGGTGCTGTAGATATTTTTATACTGCCAACACCGTTCTGTTGATGCATTCCATTTTCAAACGTATTCATTTATGAACCTGTAGTTAGAAGTAGAAAAGTTCTAACAGAAACCACAAAGCTCATCTACAGCCACACCACACTGGATACGCCCAATCTCATCTGATCTTGGAAGCTAAGCAGTGTTGGGCTAGGTTAGTACTTGGATGGGAAACCACCTGGGAATACAAGGTGCTGTAGATATTTTTATACTGCCAACACCGTTCTGTTGATGCATTCCATTTTCAAACGTATTCATTTATGAACCAGTAGTTAGAAGTAGAAAAGTTCTAACAGAAACCACAAAGCTCATCTACAGCCACACCACACTGGATACGCCCAATCTCATCTGATCTTGGAAGCTAAGCAGTGTTGGACCTGGTTAGTACTTGGATGGGAGACCACCTGGGAATACAAGGTGCTGTAGATATTTTTATACTGCCAACACCGTTCTGTTGATGCATTCCATTTTCAAACGTATTCATTTATGAACCTGTAGTTAGAAGTAGAAAAGTTCTAACAGAAACCACAAAGCTCATCTACAGCCACACCACACTGGATACGCCCAATCTCATCTGATCTTGGAAGCTAAGCAGTGTTGGGCTAGGTTAGTACTTGGATGGGAAACCACCTGGGAATACAAGGTGCTGTAGATATTTTTATACTGCCAACACCGTTCTGTTGATGCATTCCATTTTCAAACGTATTCATTTATGAACCAGTAGTTAGAAGTAGAAAAGTTCTAACAGAAACCACAAAGCTCATCTACAGTCACACCACACTGGATACGCCCAATCTCATCTGATCTTGGAATCTAAGCAGTGTTGGGCCTGGTTAGTAGTTGGGTGGGAGACCACCTGGGAATACAAGGTGCTGTAGATATTTTTATACTGCCAACACCGTTCTGTTGATGCATTCCATTTTCAAACGTACTCATTTATGAACCAGTAGTTAGAAGTAGAAAAGTTCTAACAGAAACCACAAAGCTCATCTACAGCCACACCACACTGGATACGCCCAATCTCATCTGATCTTGGAAGCTTAGCAGTGTTGGGCCTGGTTAGTACTTGGATGGGAGACCACCTGGGAATACAAGGTGCTGTAGATATTTTTATACTGCCAACACCGTTCTGTTGATGCATTCCATTTTCAAACGTATTCATTTATGAACCAGTAGTTAGAAGTAGAAAAGTTCTAACAGAAACCACAAAGATCATCTACAGCAACACCACACTGGATACGCCCAATCTCATCTGATCTTGGAAGCTAAGCAGTGTTGGGCCTGGTTAGTACTTGGATGGGAGACCACCTGGGAATACAAGGTGCTGTAGATATTTTTATACTGCCAACACCGTTCTGTTGACGCATTCCATTTTCAAACGTATTCATTTATGAACCAGTAGTTAGAAGTAGAAAAGTTCTAACAGAAACCACAAAGCTCATCTACAGCCACACCACACTGGATACGCCCAATCTCATCTTATCTTGGAAGCTAAGCAGTGTTGGGCCTTGTTAGTACTTGGATGGGAGACCACCTGGGAATACAAGGTGCTGTAGATATTTTTATACTGCCAACACCGTTCTGTTGATGCATTCCATTTTCAAACGTTTTCATTTATGAACCTGTAGTTAGAAGTAGAAAAGTTCTAACAGAAACCACAAAGCTCATCTACAGCCATACCACATTGGATACGCCCAATCTCATCTGATCTTGGAAGCTAAGCAGTGTTGGACCTGGTTAGTACTTGGATGGGAGACCACCTGGGAATACAAGGTGCTGTAGATATTTTTATACTGCCAACACCGTTCTGTTGATGCATTCCATTTTCAAACGTATTCATTTATGAACCAGTAGTTAGAAGTAGAAAAGTTCTAACAGAAACCACAAAGCTCATCTACAGCCACACCACACTGGATACGCCCAATCTCATCTGATCTTGGAAACTAAGCAGTGTTGGACCTGGTTAGTACTTGGATGGGAGCCCACCTGGGAATACAAGGTGCTGTAGATATTTTTATACTGCCAACACCGTTCTGTTGATGCATTCCATTTTCAAACATCCTCATTTATGAACCAGTAGTTAGAAGTAGAAAAGTTCTAACAGAAACCACAAAGGTCATTTTCAGCCACACCACACTGGGTACGCCCAATCTCAGCTGATCTTGGAAGCTAAGCAGTGTTGGGCTAGGTTAGTACTTGGATGGGAAACCACCTGGGAATACAAGGTGCTGTAGATATTTTTATACTGCCAACACCGTTCTGTTGATGCATTCCATTTTCAAACGTATTCATTTATGAACCAGTAGTTAGAAGTAGAAAAGTTCTAACAGAAACCACAAAGCTCATCTACAGCCACACCACACTGGATACGCCCAATCTCATCTGATCTTGGAAGCTAAGCAGTGTTGGACCTGGTTAGTACTTGGATGGGAGACCACCTGGGAATACAAGGTGCTGTAGATATTTTTATACTGCCAACACCGTTCTGTTGATGCATTCCATTTTCAAACGTATTCATTTATGAACCTGTAGTTAGAAGTAGAAAAGTTCTAACAGAAACCACAAAGCTCATCTACAGCCACACCACACTGGATACGCCCAATCTCATCTGATCTTGGAAGCTAAGCAGTGTTGGGCTAGGTTAGTACTTGGATGGGAAACCACCTGGGAATACAAGGTGCTGTAGATATTTTTATACTGCCAACACCGTTCTGTTGATGCATTCCATTTTCAAACGTATTCATTTATGAACCAGTAGTTAGAAGTAGAAAAGTTCTAACAGAAACCACAAAGCTCATCTACAGTCACACCACACTGGATACGCCCAATCTCATCTGATCTTGGAATCTAAGCAGTGTTGGGCCTGGTTAGTAGTTGGGTGGGAGACCACCTGGGAATACAAGGTGCTGTAGATATTTTTATACTGCCAACACCGTTCTGTTGATGCATTCCATTTTCAAACGTACTCATTTATGAACCAGTAGTTAGAAGTAGAAAAGTTCTAACAGAAACCACAAAGCTCATCTACAGCCACACCACACTGGATACGCCCAATCTCATCTGATCTTGGAAGCTTAGCAGTGTTGGGCCTGGTTAGTACTTGGATGGGAGACCACCTGGGAATACAAGGTGCTGTAGATATTTTTATACTGCCAACACCGTTCTGTTGATGCATTCCATTTTCAAACGTATTCATTTATGAACCAGTAGTTAGAAGTAGAAAAGTTCTAACAGAAACCACAAAGCTCATCTACAGCCACACCACACTGGATACGCCCAATCTCATCTGATCTTGGAAGCTAAGCAGTGTTGGGCCTGGTTAGTACTTGGATGGGAGACCACCTGGGAATACAAGGTGCTGTAGATATTTTTATACTGCCAACACCGTTCTGTTGATGCATTCCATTTTCAAACGTATTCATTTATGAACCAGTAGTTAGAAGTAGAAAAGTTCTAACAGAAACCACAAAGCTCATCTACAGCCACACCACACTGGATACGCCCAATCTCATCTTATCTTGGAAGCTAAGCAGTGTTGGGCCTTGTTAGTACTTGGATGGGAGACCACCTGGGAATACAAGGTGCTGTAGATATTTTTATACTGCCAACACCGTTCTGTTGATG
>NC_086446.1:113459938-113464938 GCF_028390025.1 Pseudophryne corroboree | reverse complement strand
AACCAGTAGTTAGAAGTAGAAAAGTTCTAACAGAAACCACAAAGCTCATCTACAGCCACACCACACTGGATACGCCCAATCTCATCTGATCTTGGAAGCTTAGCAGTGTTGGGCCTGGTTAGTACTTGGATGGGAGACCACCTGGGAATACAAGGTGCTGTAGATATTTTTATACTGCCAACACCGTTCTGTTGATGCATTCCATTTTCAAACGTATTCATTTATGAACCAGTAGTTAGAAGTAGAAAAGTTCTAACAGAAACCACAAAGCTCATCTACAGCCACACCACACTGGATACGCCCAATCTCATCTGATCTTGGAAGCTAAGCAGTGTTGGGCCTTGTTAGTACTTGGATGGGAGACCACCTGGGAATACAAGGTGCTGTAGATATTTTTATACTGCCAACACCGTTCTGTTGATGCATTCCATTTTCAAACGTTTTCATTTATGAACCTGTAGTTAGAAGTAGAAAAGTTCTAACAGAAACCACAAAGCTCATCTACAGCCATACCACATTGGATACGCCCAATCTCATCTGATCTTGGAAGCTAAGCAGTGTTGGACCTGGTTAGTACTTGGATGGGAGACCACCTGGGAATACAAGGTGCTGTAGATATTTTTATACTGCCAACACCGTTCTGTTGATGCATTCCATTTTCAAACGTATTCATTTATGAACCAGTAGTTAGAAGTAGAAAAGTTCTAACAGAAACCACAAAGCTCATCTACAGCCACACCACACTGGATACGCCCAATCTCATCTGATCTTGGAAGCTAAGCAGTGTTGGGCTAGGTTAGTACTTGGATGGGAAACCACCTGGGAATACAAGGTGCTGTAGATATTTTTATACTGCCAACACCGTTCTGTTGATGCATTCCATTTTCAAACGTATTCATTTATGAACCAGTAGTTAGAAGTAGAAAAGTTCTAACAGAAACCACAAAGCTCATCTACAGTCACACCACACTGGATACGCCCAATCTCATCTGATCTTGGAATCTAAGCAGTGTTGGGCCTGGTTAGTAGTTGGATGGGAGACCACCTGGGAATACAAGGTGCTGTAGATATTTTTATACTGCCAACACCGTTCTGTTGATGCATTCCATTTTCAAACGTACTCATTTATGAACCAGTAGTTAGAAGTAGAAAAGTTCTAACAGAAACCACAAAGCTCATCTACAGCCACACCACACTGGATACGCCCAATCTCATCTGATCTTGGAAGCTTAGCAGTGTTGGGCCTGGTTAGTACTTGGATGGGAGACCACCTGGGAATACAAGGTGCTGTAGATATTTTTATACTGCCAACACCGTTCTGTTGATGCATTCCATTTTCAAGCGTATTAATTTATGAACCAGTAGTTAGAAGTAGAAAAGATCTAACAGAAACCACAAAGCTCATCTACAGCCACACCACACTGCATACACCCAATCTCATCTGATCTTGGAAGCTAAGCAGTGTTGGGCCTGGTTAGTACTTGGATGGGAGACCACCTGGGAATACAAGGTGCTGTAGATATTTTTATACTGCCAACACCGTTCTGTTGATGCATTCCATTTTCAAACGTATTCATTTATGAACCAGTAGTTAGAAGTAGAAAAGTTCTAACAGAAACCACAAAGCTCATCTACAGCCACACCACACTGGATACACCCAATCTCATCTGATCTTGGAAGCAAAGCAGTGTTGGGCCTGGTTAGTACTTGGATGGGAGACCACCTGGGAATACAAGGTGCTGTAGATACTTTTATACTGCCAACACCGTTCTGTTGATGCATTCCATTTTCAAACGTATTCATTTATGAACCAGTAGTAAGAAGTAGAAAAGTTCTAACAAAAACCACAAAGCTCATCTACAGCCAAGCCACATTGGATACGCCCAATCTCATCTGATCTTGGAAACTAAGCAGTGTTGGGCCTGGTTAGTACTTGGATGGGATACCACCTGGGAATACATTGCGCTGTAGATATTTTTATACTGCCAACACCGTTCTGTTGATGCATTCCATTTTCAAACGTATTCATTTATGAACCAGTAGTTAGAAGTAGAAAAGTTCTAACAGAAACCACAAAGCTCATCTACAGCCACACCACACTGGATACGCCCAATCTCATCTGATCTTGGAAGCTAAGCAGTGTTGGACCTGGTTAGTACTTGGATGGGAGCCCACCTGGGAATACAAGGTGCTGTAGATATTTTTATACTGCCAACACCGTTCTGTTGATGCATTCCATTTTCAAACATCCTCATTTATGAACCAGTAGTTAGAAGTAGAAAAGTTCTAACAGAAACCACAAAGGTCATCTACAGCCACACCACACTGGGTACGCCCAATCTCAGCTGATCTTGGAAGCTAAGCAGTGTTGGGCTAGGTTAGTACTTGGATGGGAAACCACCTGGGAATACAAGGTGCTGTAGATATTTTTATACTGCCAACACCGTTCTGTTGATGCATTCCATTTTCAAACGTATTCATTTATGAACCAGTAGTTAGAAGTAGAAAAGTTCTAACAGAAACCACAAAGCTCATCTACAGCCACACCACACTGGATACGCCCAATCTCATCTGATCTTGGAAGCTAAGCAGTGTTGGACCTGGTTAGTACTTGGATGGGAGCCCACCTGGGAATACAAGGTGCTGTAGATATTTTTATACTGCCAACACCGTTCTGTTGATGCATTCCATTTTCAAACGTATTCATTTATGAACCTGTAGTTAGAAGTAGAAAAGTTCTAACAGAAACCACAAAGCTCATCTACAGCCACACCACACTGGATACGCCCAATCTCATCTGATCTTGGAAGCTAAGCAGTGTTGGGCTAGGTTAGTACTTGGATGGGAAACCACCTGGGAATACAAGGTGCTGTAGATATTTTTATACTGCCAACACCGTTCTGTTGATGCATTCCATTTTCAAACGTATTCATTTATGAACCAGTAGTTAGAAGTAGAAAAGTTCTAACAGAAACCACAAAGCTCATCTACAGCCACACCACACTGGATACGCCCAATCTCATCTGATCTTGGAAGCTAAGCAGTGTTGGACCTGGTTAGTACTTGGATGGGAGACCACCTGGGAATACAAGGTGCTGTAGATATTTTTATACTGCCAACACCGTTCTGTTGATGCATTCCATTTTCAAACGTATTCATTTATGAACCTGTAGTTAGAAGTAGAAAAGTTCTAACAGAAACCACAAAGCTCATCTACAGCAACACCACACTGGATACGCCCAATCTCATCTGATCTTGGAAGCTAAGCAGTGTTGGGCTAGGTTAGTACTTGGATGGGAAACCACCTGGGAATACAAGGTGCTGTAGATATTTTTATACTGCCAACACCGTTCTGTTGATGCATTCCATTTTCAAACGTATTCATTTATGAACCTGTAGTTAGAAGTAGAAAAGTTCTAACAGAAACCACAAAGCTCATCTACAGTCACACCACACTGGATACGCCCAATCTCATCTGATCTTGGAATCTAAGCAGTGTTGGGCTAGGTTAGTAGTTGGGTGGGAGACCACCTGGGAATACAAGGTGCTGTAGATATTTTTATACTGCCAACACCGTTCTGTTGATGCATTCCATTTTCAAACGTACTCATTTATGAACCAGTAGTTAGAAGTAGAAAAGTTCTAACAGAAACCACAAAGCTCATCTACAGCCACACCACACTGGATACGCCCAATCTCATCTGATCTTGGAAGCTTAGCAGTGTTGGGCCTGGTTAGTACTTGGATGGGAGACCACCTGGGAATACAAGGTGCTGTAGATATTTTTATACTGCCAACACCGTTCTGTTGATGCATTCCATTTTCAAACGTATTCATTTATGAACCAGTAGTTAGAAGTAGAAAAGTTCTAACAGAAACCACAAAGCTCATCTACAGCCACACCACACTGGATACGCCCAATCTCATCTGATCTTGGAAGCTAAGCAGTGTTGGGCCTTGTTAGTACTTGGATGGGAGACCACCTGGGAATACAAGGTGCTGTAGATATTTTTATACTGCCAACACCGTTCTGTTGATGCATTCCATTTTCAAACGTTTTCATTTATGAACCTGTAGTTAGAAGTAGAAAAGTTCTAACAGAAACCACAAAGCTCATCTACAGCCATACCACATTGGATACGCCCAATCTCATCTGATCTTGGAAGCTAAGCAGTGTTGGACCTGGTTAGTACTTGGATGGGAGACCACCTGGGAATACAAGGTGCTGTAGATATTTTTATACTGCCAACACCGTTCTGTTGATGCATTCCATTTTCAAACGTATTCATTTATGAACCAGTAGTTAGAAGTAGAAAAGTTCTAACAGAAACCACAAAGCTCATCTACAGCCACACCACACTGGATACGCCCAATCTCATCTGATCTTGGAAGCTAAGCAGTGTTGGGCTAGGTTAGTACTTGGATGGGAAACCACCTGGGAATACAAGGTGCTGTAGATATTTTTATACTGCCAACACCGTTCTGTTGATGCATTCCATTTTCAAACGTATTCATTTATGAACCAGTAGTTAGAAGTAGAAAAGTTCTAACAGAAACCACAAAGCTCATCTACAGTCACACCACACTGGATACGCCCAATCTCATCTGATCTTGGAATCTAAGCAGTGTTGGGCCTGGTTAGTAGTTGGATGGGAGACCACCTGGGAATACAAGGTGCTGTAGATATTTTTATACTGCCAACACCGTTCTGTTGATGCATTCCATTTTCAAACGTACTCATTTATGAACCAGTAGTTAGAAGTAGAAAAGTTCTAACAGAAACCACAAAGCTCATCTACAGCCACACCACACTGGATACGCCCAATCTCATCTGATCTTGGAAGCTTAGCAGTGTTGGGCCTGGTTAGTACTTGGATGGGAGACCACCTGGGAATACAAGGTGCTGTAGATATTTTTATACTGCCAACACCGTTCTGTTGATGCATTCCATTTTCAAACGTATTAATTTATGAACCAGTAGTTAGAAGTAGAAAAGATCT
>NC_086446.1:113429938-113454938 GCF_028390025.1 Pseudophryne corroboree | reverse complement strand
ACACCACACTGGATACGCCCAATCTCATCTGATCTTGGAAGCTAAGCAGTGTTGGGCTAGGTTAGTACTTGGATGGGAAACCACCTGGGAATACAAGGTGCTGTAGATATTTTTATACTGCCAACACCGTTCTGTTGATGCATTCCATTTTCAAACGTATTCATTTATGAACCAGTAGTTAGAAGTAGAAAAGTTCTAACAGAAACCACAAAGCTCATCTACAGTCACACCACACTGGATACGCCCAATCTCATCTGATCTTGGAATCTAAGCAGTGTTGGGCCTGGTTAGTAGTTGGATGGGAGACCACCTGGGAATACAAGGTGCTGTAGATATTTTTATACTGCCAACACCGTTCTGTTGATGCATTCCATTTTCAAACGTACTCATTTATGAACCAGTAGTTAGAAGTAGAAAAGTTCTAACAGAAACCACAAAGCTCATCTACAGCCACACCACACTGGATACGCCCAATCTCATCTGATCTTGGAAGCTTAGCAGTGTTGGGCCTGGTTAGTACTTGGATGGGAGACCACCTGGGAATACAAGGTGCTGTAGATATTTTTATACTGCCAACACCGTTCTGTTGATGCATTCCATTTTCAAACGTATTAATTTATGAACCAGTAGTTAGAAGTAGAAAAGATCTAACAGAAACCACAAAGCTCATCTACAGCCACACCACACTGCATACACCCAATCTCATCTGATCTTGGAAGCTAAGCAGTGTTGGGCCTGGTTAGTACTTGGATGGGAGACCACCTGGGAATACAAGGTGCTGTAGATATTTTTATACTGCCAACACCGTTCTGTTGATGCATTCCATTTTCAAACGTATTCATTTATGAACCAGTAGTTAGAAGTAGAAAAGTTCTAACAGAAACCACAAAGCTCATCTACAGCCACACCACACTGGATACACCCAATCTCATCTGATCTTGGAAGCAAAGCAGTGTTGGGCCTGGTTAGTACTTGGATGGGAGACCACCTGGGAATACAAGGTGCTGTAGATACTTTTATACTGCCAACACCGTTCTGTTGATGCATTCCATTTTCAAACGTATTCATTTATGAACCAGTAGTAAGAAGTAGAAAAGTTCTAACAAAAACCACAAAGCTCATCTACAGCCAAGCCACATTGGATACGCCCAATCTCATCTGATCTTGGAAACTAAGCAGTGTTGGGCCTGGTTAGTACTTGGATGGGATACCACCTGGGAATACATTGCGCTGTAGATATTTTTATACTGCCAACACCGTTCTGTTGATGCATTCCATTTTCAAACGTATTCATTTATGAACCAGTAGTTAGAAGTAGAAAAGTTCTAACAGAAACCACAAAGCTCATCTACAGCCACACCACACTGGATCTGCCCAATCTCATCTGATCTTGGAAGCTAAGCAGTGTTGGGCCTGGTTAGTACTTGGATGGGAGACCACCTTGGAATACAAGGTGCTGTAGATATTTTTTTACTGCCAACACCGTTCTGTTGATGCATTCCATTTTCAAATGTATTCATTTATGAACCAGTAGTTAGAAGAAGAAAAGTTCTAACAGAAACCACAAAGCTCATCTACAGCCACACCACACTGGATACGCCCAATCTCATCTGATCTTGGAAGCTAAGCAGTGTTGGGCCAGGTTAGTACTTGGATGGGAGACCACCTGGGAATACAAGGTGCTGTAGATATTTTTATACTGCCAACACCGTTCTGTTGATGCATTCCATTTTCAAACGTACTCATTTATGAACCAGTAGTTAGAAGTAGAAAAGTTCTAACAGAAACCACAAAGCTCATCTACAGCCACACCACACTGGATACGCCCAATCTCATCTGATCTTGGAAGCTTAGCAGTGTTGGGCCTGGTTAGTACTTGGATGGGAGACCACCTGGGAATACAAGGTGCTGTAGATATTTTTATACTGCCAACACCGTTCTGTTGATGCATTCCATTTTCAAACGTATTAATTTATGAACCAGTAGTTAGAAGTAGAAAAGATCTAACAGAAACCACAAAGCTCATCTACTGCCACACCAGACTGGATACACCCAATCTCATCTGATTTTGGAAGCTAAGCAGTGTTGGGCCTGGTTAGTACTTGGATGGGAGACCACCTGGGAATACAAGGTGCTGTAGATATTTTTATACTGCCAACACCGTTCTGTTGATGCATTCCATTTTCAAACGTATTCATTTATGAACCAGTAGTTAGAAGTAGAAAAGATCTAACAGAAACCACCAAGCTCATCTACAGCCACACCACACTGGATACACCCAATCTCATCTGATCTTGGAAGCTAATCAGTGTTGGGCCTGGTTAGTACTTGGATGGGAGACCACCTGGGAATACAAGGTGCTGTAGATATTTTTATACTGCCAACACCGTTCTGTTGATGCATTCCATTTTCAAACGTATTCATTTATGAACCAGTAGTTAGAAGTAGAAAAGTTCTAACAGAAACCACAAAGCTCATCTACAGCCACACCACACTGGATACACCCAATCTCATCTGATTTTGGAAGCAAAGCAGTGTTGGGCCTGGTTAGTACTTGGATGGGAGACCACCTGGGAATACAAGGTGCTGTAGATACTTTTATACTGCCAACACCGTTCTGTTGATGCATTCCATTTTCAAACGTATTCATTTATGAACAAGTAGTAAGAAGTAGAAAAGTTCTAACAGAAACCACAAAGCTCATCTACAGCCAAGCCACATTGGATACGCCCAATCTCATCTGATCTTGGAAGCTAAGCAGTGTTGGGCCTGGTTAGTACTTGGATGGGAGACCACCTGGGAATACAAGGTGCTGTAGATATTTTTATACTGCCAACACCGTTCTGTTGATGCATTCCATTTTCAAACGTATTCATTTATGAACCAGTAGTTAGAAGTAGAAAAGTTCTAACAGAAACCACAAAGCTCATCTACAGCCACACCACACTGGATACACCCAATCTCATCTGATCTTGGAAGCAAAGCAGTGTTGGGCCTGGTTAGTACTTGGATGGGAGACCACCTGGGAATACAAGGTGCTGTAGATACTTTTATACTGCCAACACCGTTCTGTTGATGCATTCCATTTTCAAACGTATTCATTTATGAACAAGTAGTAAGAAGTAGAAAAGTTCTAACAGAAACCACAAAGCTCATCTACAGCCAAGCCACATTGGATACGCCCAATCTCATCTGATCTTGGAAGCTAAGCAGTGTTGGGCCTGGTTAGTACTTGGATGGGAGACCACCTTGGAATACAAGGTGCTGTAGATATTTTTTTTACTGCCAACACCGTTCTGTTGATGCATTCCATTTTCAAATGTATTCATTTATGAACCAGTAGTTAGAAAAAGAAAAGTTCTAACAGAAACCACAAAGCTCATCTACAGCCACACCACACTGGATACGCCCAATCTCATCTGATCTTGGAAGCTAAGCAGTGTTGGGCCAGGTTAGTACTTGGATGGGAGACCACCTGGGAATACAAGGTGCTGTAGATATTTTTATACTGCCAACACCGTTCTGTTGATGCATTCCATTTTCAAACGTACTCATTTATGAACCAGTAGTTAGAAGTAGAAAAGTTCTAACAGAAACCACAAAGCTCATCTACAGCCACACCACACTGGATATGCCCAATCTCATCTGATCTTGGAAGCTAAGCAGTGTTGGGCCTGGTTAGTACTTGGATGGGAGACCACCTGGGAATACAAGGTGCTGTAGATATTTTTATACTGCCAACACCGTTCTGTTGATGCATTCCATTTTCAAATGTATTCATTTCTGAACCTGTAGTTAGAAGTAGAAAAGTTCTAACAGAAACCACAAAGCTCATCTACAGCCACACCACACTGGATACGCCCAATCTCATCTGATCTTGGAAGCTAAGCAGTGTTGGACCTGGTTAGTACTTGGATGGGAGACCACCTGGGACTACAAGGTGCTGTAGATATTTTTATACTGCCAACACCGTTCTGTTGATGCATTCCATTTTCAAACATCCTCATTTATGAACCAGTAGTTTGAAGTAGAAAAGTTCTAACAGAAACCACAAAGGTCATCTACAGCCACACCACACTGGGTACGCCCAATCTCATCTGATCTTGGAAGCTAAGCAGTATTGGGCTAGGTTAGTACTTGGATGGGAAACCACCTGGGAATACAAGGTGCTGTAGATATTTTTATACTGCCAACACCGTTCTGTTGATGCATTCCATTTTCAAACATCCTCATTTATGAACCAGTAGTTAGAAGTAGAAAAGTTCTAACAGAAACCACAAAGGTCATCTACAGCCACACCACACTGGGTACGCCCAATCTCATCTGATCTTGGAAGCTAAGCAGTGTTGGGCTAGGTTAGTACTTGGATGGGAAACCACCTGGGAATACAAGGTGCTGTAGATATTTTTATACTGCCAACACCGTTCTGTTGATGCATTCCATTTTCAAATGTATTCATTTATGAACCAGTAGTTAGAAGTAGAAAAGTTCTAAGAGAAACCACAAAGCTCATCTACAGCCACACCACACTGGATACGCCCAATCTCATCTGATCTTGGAAGCTAAGCAGTGTTGGACCTGGTTAGTACTTGGATGGGAGCCCACCTGGGAATACAAGGTGCTGTAGATATTTTTATACTGCCAACACCGTTCTGTTGATGCATTCCATTTTCAAACATCCTCATTTATGAACCAGTAGTTAGAAGTAGAAAAGTTCTAACAGAAACCACAAAGGTCATCTACAGCCACACCACACTGGGTACGCCCAATCTCAGCTGATCTTGGAAGCTAAGCAGTGTTGGGCTAGGTTAGTACTTGGATGGGAAACCACCTGGGAATACAAGGTGCTGTAGATATTTTTATACTGCCAACACCGTTCTGTTGATGCATTCCATTTTCAAACGTATTCATTTATGAACCAGTAGTTAGAAGTAGAAAAGTTCTAACAGAAACCACAAAGCTCATCTACAGCCACACCACACTGGATACGCCCAATCTCATCTGATCTTGAAAGCTAAGCAGTGTTGGACCTGGTTAGTACTTGGATGGGAGCCCACCTGGGAATACGAGGTGCTGTAGATATTTTTATACTGCCAACACCGTTCTGTTGATGCATTCCATTTTCAAACGTATTCATTTATGAACCTGTAGTTAGAAGTAGAAAAGTTCTAACAGAAACCACAAAGCTCATCTACTGCCGTACCACATTGGAAACGCTCAATCTCATCTGATCTTGGAAGCTAAGCAGTGTTGGACCTGGTTAGTACTTTGATGGGAGACCACCTGGGAATACAAAGTGCTGTAGATATTTTAATACTGCCAACACCGTTCTGTTGATGCATTCCATTTTCAAACGTATTCATTTATGAACCAGTAGTTAGAAGTAGAAAAGTTCTAACAGAAACCACAAAGCTCATCTACAGCCACACTACACTGGATACGCCCAATCTCATCTGATCTTGGAAGCTAAGCAGTGTTGGGCCTGGTTAGTACTTGGATGGGAGACCACCTGGGAATACAAGGTGCTGTAGATATTTTTATACTGCCAACACCGTTCTGTTGATGCATTCCATTTTCAAACGTTTTCATTTATGAACCTGTAGTTAGAAGTAGAAAAGTTCTAACAGAAACCACAAAGCTCATCTACAGCCATACCACATTGGATACGCCCAATCTCATCTGATCTTGGAAGCTAAGCAGTGTTGGACCTGGTTAGTACTTGGATGGGAGACCACCTGGGACTACAAAGTGCTGTAGATATTTTTATACTGCCAACACCGTTCTGTTGATGCATTCAATTTTCAAACATCCTCATTTATGAACCAGTAGTTAGAAGTAGAAAAGTTCTAACAGAAACCACAAAGGTCATCTACAGCCACACCACACTGGGTACGCCCAATCTCATCTGATCTTGGAAGCTAAGCAGTGTTGGGCTAGGTTAGTACTTGGATGGGAAACCACCTGGGAATACAAGGTGCTGTAGATATTTTTATACTGCCAACACCGTTCTGTTGATGCATTCCATTTTCAAACATCCTCATTTATGAACCAGTAGTTAGAAGTAGAAAAGTTCTAACAGAAACCACAAAGGTCATCTACAGCCACACCACACTGGGTACGCCCAATCTCATCTGATCTTGGAAGCTAAGCAGTGTTGGGCTAGGTTAGTACTTGGATGGGAAACCACCTGGGAATACAAGGTGCTGTAGATATTTTTATACTGCCAACACCGTTCTGTTGATGCATTCCATTTTCAAACGTATTCATTTATGAACCAGTAGTTAGAAGTAGAAAAGTTCTAACAGAAACCACAAAGCTCATCTACAGCCACACCACACTGGATACGCCCAATCTCATCTGATCTTGGAAGCTAAGCAGTGTTGGACCTGGTTAGTACTTGGATGAGAGCCCACTTGGGAATACAAGGTGCTGTAGATATTTTTATACTGCCAACACCGTTCTGTTGATGCATTCCATTTTCAAACGTATTCATTTATGAACCTGTAGTTAGAAGTAGAAAAGTTCTAACAGAAACCACAAAGCTCATCTACAGCCGTACCACATTGGATACGCTCAATCTCATCTGATCTTGGAAGCTAAGCAGTGTTGGACCTGGTTAGTACTTTGATGGGAGACCACCTGGGAATACAAGGTGCTGTAGATATTTTAATACTGCCAACACCGTTCTGTTGATGCATTCCATTTTCAAACGTATTCATTTATGAACCAGTAGTTAGAAGTAGAAAAGTTCTAACAGAAACCACAAAGCTCATCTACAGCCACACTACACTGGATACGCCCAATCTCATCTGATCTTGGAAGCTAAGCAGTGTTGGGCCTGGTTAGTACTTGGATGGGAGACCACCTGGGAATACAAGGTGCTGTAGATATTTTTATACTGCCAACACCGTTCTGTTGATGCATTCCATTTTCAAACGTTTTCATTTATGAACCTGTAGTTAGAAGTAGAAAAGTTCTAACAGAAACCACAAAGCTCATCTACAGCCATAACACATTGGATACGCCCAATCTCATCTGATCTTGGAAGCTAAGCAGTGTTGGACCTGGTTAGTACTTGGATGGGAGACCACCTGGGACTACAAGGTGCTGTAGATATTTTTATACTGCCAACACCGTTCTGTTGATGCATTCAATTTTCAAACATCCTCATTTATGAACCAGTAGTTAGAAGTAGAAAAGTTCTAACAGAAACCACAAAGGTCATCTACAGCCACACCACACTGGGTACGCCCAATCTCATCTGATCTTGGAAGCTAAGCAGTGTTGGGCTAGGTTAGTACTTGGATGGGAAACCACCTGGGAATACAAGGTGCTGTAGATATTTTTATACTGCCAACACCGTTCTGTTGATGCATTCCATTTTCAAACATCCTCATTTATGAACCAGTAGTTAGAAGTAGAAAAGTTCTAACAGAAACCACAAAGGTCATCTACAGCCACACCACACTGGGTACGCCCAATCTCATCTGATCTTGGAAGCTAAGCAGTGTTGGGCTAGGTTAGTACTTGGATGGGAAACCACCTGGGAATACAAGGTGCTGTAGATATTTTTATACTGCCAACACCGTTCTGTTGATGCATTCCATTTTCAAACGTATTCATTTATGAACCAGTAGTTAGAAGTAGAAAATTTCTAACAGAAACCACAAAGCTCATCTACAGCCACACCACACTGGATACGCCCAATCTCATCTGATCTTAGAAGCTAAGCAGTGTTGGACCTGGTTAGTACTTGGATGGGAGCCCACCTGGGAATACAAGGTGCTGTAGATATTTTTATACTGCCAACACCGTTCTGTTGATGCATTCCATTTTCAAACGTATTCATTTATGAACCAGTAGTTAGAAGTAGAAAAGTTCTAACAGAAAAGACAAAGCTCATCTACAGCCACACCACACTGGATACGCCCAATCTCATCTGATCGTGGAAGCTAAGCAGTGTTGGGCCTGGTTAGTACTTGGATGGGAGACCACCTGGTAATACAAGGTGCTGTAGATATTTTTATACTGCCAACACCGTTCTGTTGATGCATTCCATTTTCAAATGTTTTCATTTATGAACCAGTAGTTAGAAGTAGACAAGTTCTAACAGAAACCACAAAGCTCATCTACAGCCACGCCACACTGGATACGCCCAATCTCATCTGATCTTGGAAGCTAAGCAGTGTTGGCCTGGTTAGTACTTGGATGGGAGACCACCTGGGAATACAAGGTGCTGTAGATATTTTTATACTGCCAACACCGTTCTGTTGATGCATTCCATTTTCAAACGTATTCATTTACGAACCAGTAGTTAGAAGTAGAAAAGTTCTAACAGAAACCACAAAGCTCATCTACAGCCACACCACACTGGAAGCGCCTAATCTCATCTGATCTTGGAAGCTAAGCAGTGTTGGGCCTGGTTAGTACTTGGAAGGGAGACCACCTGGGAATACAAGGTGCTGTAGATATTTTTATACTGCCAACACCGTTCTGTTGATGCATTCCATTTTCAAACGTACTTATTTATGAACCAGTAGTTAGAAGTAGAAAAGTTCTAGCAGAAACCACAAAGCTCATCTACAGCCACACCACACTGGATACGCCCAATCTCATCTGATCTTGGAAGCTAAGCAGTGTTGGGCCTGGTTAGTACTTGGATGGGAGACCACCTGGGAATACAAGGTGCTGTAGATATTTTTATACTGCCAACACCGTTCTGTTGATGCATTCCATTTTCAAACGTACTCATTTATGAACCAGTAGTTAGAAGTAGAAAAGTTCTAACAGAAACCATAAAGCTCATCTGTAGCCACACCACACTGGATACGCCCAATCTCATCTGATCTTGGAAGCTAAGCAGTGTTGGGCCAGGTTAGTTCTTGGATGGGAGACCACCTGAGAATACAAGGTGCTGTAGATATTTTTATACTGCCAACACCGTTCTGTTGATGCATTCCATTTTCAAACGTACTCATTTATGAACCAGTAGTTAGAAGTAGAAAAGTTCTAACAGAAACCACAAAGCTCATCTACAGCCACACCACACTGGATACGCCCAATCTCATCTTATCTTGGAAGCTAAGCAGTGTTGGGCCTGGTTAGTACTTGGATAGGAGACCACCTGGGAATACAAGGTGCTGTAGATATTTTTATACTGCCAACACCGTTCTGTTGATGCATTCCATTTTCAAACGTATTCATTTATGAACCAGTAGTTAGAAGTAGAAAAGTTCTAACAGAAACCACACAGCTCATCTACAGCCACACCACATTGGATACGCCCAAACTCATCCTATCTTGGAAGCTAAGCAGTGTTGGGCCTGGTTAGTACTTGGATGGGAGACCAACTGGGAATACAAGGTGCTGTAGATATTTTTATACTGCCAACACCGTTCTGTTGATGCATTCCATTTTCAAACGTATTCATTTATGAACCAGTAGTTAGAAGTAGAACAGTTCTAACAGAAACCACAAAGCTCATCTACAGCCACACCACACTGGATATGCCCAATCTCATCTGATCTTGGAAGCTAAGCAGTGTTGGACCTGATTAGTACTTGGATGGGAGACCACCTGGGAATACAAGGTGCTATAGAAATTTTTATACTGCCAACACCGTTCTGTTGATGCATTCCTTTTTCAAACATATTCATTTATGAACCAGTAGTTAGAAGTAGAAAAGTTCTAATAGAAACCACTAAGCTCATCTACAGCCAGACCACACTGGATACGCCCAATCTCGTCTGATCTTGGAAGCTAAGCAGTGTTGGGCCTGGTTAGTGCTTGGATGGGAGACCACCTGGGAATACAAGGTGCTGTAGATATTTTTATACTGCCAACACCGTTCTGTTGATGCATTCCATTTTCAAACGTATTAATTTATGAACCAGTAGTTAGAAGTAGAAAAGTTCTAACAGAAACCACAAAGCTCATCTACAGCCACACCACACTGGATACGCCCAATCTCGTCTGATCTTGGAAGCTAAGCAGTGTTGGGCCTGGTTAGTGCTTGGATGGGAGACCACCTGGGAATACAAGGTGCTGTAGATATTTTTATACTGCCAACACCGTTCTGTTGATGCATTCCATTTTCAAACGTATTCAATTACGAACCAGTAGTTAGAAGTAGAAAAGTTCTAACAGAAAACACAAAGCTCATCTACAGCCACACCATACTGGATACGCCCAATCTCATCTGATCTTGGAAGCTAAGCAGTGTTGGGCCTGGTTAGTACTTGGATGGGAGACCACCTGGGAATACAAGGTGCTGTAGATATTTTATACAGCCAACACCGTTCTGTTGATCCATTCCATTTTCAAACGTATTCATTTATGAACTAGTAGTTAGAAGTAGAAAAGTTCTAACAGAAACCACAAAGCTCATCTACAGCCACACCATACTGGAAGCGTTTAAACTCATCTGATCTTGGAAGCTAAGCAGTGTTGGGCCTGGTTAGTACATGGAAGGGAGACCACCTGGGAATACAAGGTGCTGTAGATATTTTTATACTGCCAACACCGTTCTGTTGATGCATTCCATTTTCAAACGTATTCATTTATGAACCAGTAGTTAGAAGTAGAAAAGTTCTAACAGAAACCACAAAGCTCATCTACAGCCACACCACACTGGATATGCCCAATCTCATCTGATCTTGGAAGCTAAGCAGTGTTGGGCCTGGTTAGTACTTGGATGGGAGACCACCTGGGAATACAAGGTGCTGTAGATATTTTTATACTGCCAACACCGTTCTGTTGATGCATTCCATTTTCAAACGTATTCATTTATGAACCAGTAGTTAGAAGTAGAAAAGTTCTAACAGAAACCACACAGCTCATCTACAGCCACACCACATTGGATACGCCCAAACTCATCTTATTTTGGAAGCTAAGCAGTGTTGGGCCTGGTTAGTACTTGGATGGGAGACCAACTGGGAATACAAGGTGCTGTAGATATTTTTATACTGCCAACACCGTTCTGTAGATGCATTCCATTTTCAAACGTATTCATTTATGTACCAGTAGTTAGAAGTAGAAAAGTTCTAACAGAAACCACAAAGCTCATCTACAGCCACACCACACTGGATACGCCCAATCTCATCTGATCTTGGAAGCTAAGCAGTGTTGGGCCTGGTTAGTACTTGGAAGGGAGACCACCTGGGAATACAAGGTGCTGTAGATATTTTTATACTGCCAACACCGTTCTGTTGATGCATTCCATTTTCAAACGTATTCATTTATGAACCAGTAGTTAGAAGTAGAAAAGTTCTAACAGAAACCACAAAGCTCATCTACAGCCACACCACACTGGATACGCCCAATCTCATCTGATCTTGGAAGCTAAGCAGTGTTGGGCCTGGTTAGTACTTGGATGCGAGACCACCTGGAAAAACAAGGTGCTGTAGATATTTTTATACTGCCAACACCGTTCTGTTGATGCATTCCATTTTCAAACGTACTTATTTATGAACCAGTAGTTAGAAGTAGAAAAGTTCTAGCAGAAACCACAAAGCTCATCTACAGCCACACCACACTAGATACGCCCAATCTCATCTGATCTTGGAAGCTAAGCAGTGTTGGGCCTGGTTAGTACTTGGATGGGAGACCACCTGGGAATACAAGGTGCTGTAGATATTTTTATACTGCCAACACCGTTCTGTTGATGCATTCCATTTTCAAACGTACTCATTTATGAACCAGTAGTTAGAAGTAGAAAAGTTCTAACAGAAACCACAAAGCTCATCTATAGCCACACCACACTGGATACGCCCAATCTCATCTGATCTTGGAAGCTAAGCAGTGTTGGGCCTGGTTAGTTCTTGGATGGGAGACCACCTGAGAATACAAGGTGCTGTAGATATTTTTATACTGCCAACACCGTTCTGTTGATGCATTCCATTTTCAAACGTACTCATTTATGAACCAGTAGTTAGAAGTAGAAAAGTTCTAACAGAAACCACAAAGCTCATCTATAGCCACACCACACTGGATACGCCCAATCTCATCTGATCTTGGAAGCTAAGCAGTGTTGGGCCTGGTTAGTACTTGGATAGGAGACCACCTGGGAATACAAGGTGCTGTAGATATTTTTATACTGCCAACACCGTTCTGTTGATGCATTCCATTTTCAAACGTATTCATTTATGAACCAGTAGTTAGAAGTAGAAAAGTTCTAACAGAAACCACACAGCTCATCTACAGCCACACCACATTGGATACGCCCAAACTCATCCTATCTTGGAAGCTAAGCAGTGTTGGGCCTGGTTAGTACTTGGATGGGAGACCAACTGGGAATGCAAGGTGCTGTAGATATTTTTATACTGCCAACACCATTCTGTTGATGCATTCCATTTTCAAACGTATTCATTTATGAACCAGTAGTTAGAAGTAGAACAGTTCTAACAGAAACCACAAAGCTCATCTACAGCCACACCACACTGGATATGCCCAATCTCATCTGATCTTGGAAGCTAAGCAGTGTTGGACCTGATTAGTACTTGGATGGGAGACCACCTGGGAATACAAGGTGCTATAGAAATTTTTATACTGCCAACACCGTTCTGTTGATGCATTCCTTTTTCAAACATATTCATTTATGAACCAGTAGTTAGAAGTAGAAAAGTTCTAATAGAAACCATTAAGCTCATCTACAGCCACACCACACTGGATACGCCCAATCTCGTCTGATCTTGGAAGCTAAGCAGTGTTGGGCCTGGTTAGTGCTTGGATGGGAGACCATCTGGGAATACAAGGTGCTGTAGATATTTTTATACTGCCAACACCGTTCTGTTGATGCATTCCATTTTCAAACGTATTCATTTATGAACCAGTAGTTAGAAGTAGAACAGTTCTAACAGAAACCACAAAGCTCATCTACAGCCACACCACACTGGATATGCCCAATCTCATCTGATCTTGGAAGCTAAGCAGTGTTGGACCTGATTAGTACTTGGATGGGAGACCACCTGGGAATACAAGGTGCTATAGAAATTTTTATACTGCCAACACCGTTCTGTTGATGCATTCCTTTTTCAAACATATTCATTTATGAACCAGTAGTTAGAAGTAGAAAAGTTCTAATAGAAACCACTAAGCTCATCTACAGCCAGACCACACTCGATACGCCCAATCTTGTCTGATCTTGGAAGCTAAGCAGTGTTGGGCCTGGTTAGTGCTTGGATGGGAGACCACCTGGGAATACAAGGTGCTGTAGATATTTTTATACTGCCAACACCGTTCTGTTGATGCATTCCATTTTCAAACGTATTAATTTATGAACCAGTAGTTAGAAGTAGAAAAGTTCTAACAGAAACCACAAAGCTCATCTACAGCCACACCACACTGGATACGCCCAATCTCGTCTGATCTTGGAAGCTTAGCAGTGTTGGGCCTGGTTAGTGCTTGGATGGGAGACCACCTGGGAATACAAGGTGCTGTAGATATTTTTATACTGCCAACACCGTTCTGTTGATGCATTCCATTTTCAAACGTATTCATTTACGAACCAGTAGTTAGAAGTAGAAAAGTTCTAACAGAAACCACAAAGCTCATCTATAGCCACACCACACTGGATACGCCCAATCTCATCTGATCTTGGAAGCTAAGCAGTGTTGGGCCTGGTTAGTTCTTGGATGGGAGACCACCTGAGAATACAAGGTGCTGTAGATATTTTTATACTGCCAACACCGTTCTGTTGATGCATTCCATTTTCAAACGTACTCATTTATGAACCAGTAGTTAGAAGTAGAAAAGTTCTAACAGAAACCACAAAGCTCATCTATAACCACACCACACTGGATACGCCCAATCTCATCTGATCTTGGAAGCTAAGCAGTGTTGGGCCTGGTTAGTTCTTGGATGGGAGACCACCTGAGAATACAAGGTGCTGTAGATATTTTTATACTGCCAACACCGTTCTGTTGATGCATTCCATTTTCAAACGTACTCATTTATGAACCAGTAGTTAGAAGTAGAAAAGTTCTAACAGAAACCACAAAGCTCATCTATAGCCACACCACACTGGATACGCCATATCTCATCTGATCTTGGAAGCTAAGCAGTGTTGGGCCTGGTTAGTACTTGGATAGGAGACCACCTGGGAATACAAGGTGCTGTAGATATTTTTATACTGCCAACACCGTTCTGTTGATGCATTCCATTTTCAAACGTATTCATTTATGAACCAGTAGTTAGAAGTAGAAAAGTTCTAACAGAAACCACACAGCTCATCTACAGCCACACCACATTGGATACGCCCAAACTCATCCTATCTTGGAAGCTAAGCAGTGTTGGGCCTGGTTAGTACTTGGATGGGAGACCAACTGGGAATACAAGGTGCTGTAGATATTTTTATACTGCCAACACCGTTCTGTTGATGCATTCCATTTTCAAACGTATTCATTTATGAACCAGTAGTTAGAAGTAGAACAGTTCTAACAGAAACCACAAAGCTCATCTACAGCCACACCACACTGGATATGCCCAATCTCATCTGATCTTGGAAGCTAAGCAGTGTTGGACCTGATTAGCACTTGGATGGGAGACCACCTGGGAATACAAGGTGCTATAGAAATTTTTATACTGCCAACACCGTTCTGTTGATGCATTCCTTTTTCAAACATATTCATTTATGAACCAGTAGTTAGAAGTAGAAAAGTTCTAATAGAAACCACTAAGCTCATCTACAGCCAGACCACACTGGATACGCCCAATCTCGTCTGATCTTGGAAGCTAAGCAGTGTTGGGCCTGGTTAGTGCTTGGATGGGAGACCATCTGGGAATACAAGGTGCTGTAGATATTTTTATACTGCCAACACCGTTCTGTTGATGCATTCCATTTTCAAACGTATTCATTTATGAACCAGTAGATAGAAGTAGAAAAGTTCTAACAGAAACCACAAAGCTCATCTACAGCCACACCACACTGGATACGCCCAATCTCATCTGATCTTGGAAGCTAAGCAGTGTTGGGCCTGGTTAGTACTTGGATGGGAGACCACCTGGGAATACAAGGTGCTGTAGATATTTTTATACTGCCAACACCGTTCTGTTGATGCATTCCATTTTCAAACGTATTCATTTATGAACCAGTAGTTAGAAGTAGAACAGTTCTAACAGAAACCACAAAGCTCATCTACAGCCACACCACACTGGATATGCCCAATCTCATCTGATCTTGGAAGCTAAGCAGTGTTGGACCTGATTAGTACTTGGATGGGAGACCACCTGGGAATACAAGGTGCTATAGAAATTTTTATACTGCCAACACCGTTCTGTTGATGCATTCCTTTTTCAAACATATTCATTTATGAACCAGTAGTTAGAAGTAGAAAAGTTCTAATAGAAACCACTAAGCTCATCTACAGCCAGACCACACTCGATACGCCCAATCTCGTCTGATCTTGGAAGCTAAGCAGTGTTGGGCCTGGTTAGTGCTTGGATGGGAGACCACCTGGGAATACAAGGTGCTGTAGATATTTTTATACTGCCAACACCGTTCTGTTGATGCATTCCATTTTCAAACGTATTAATTTATGAACCAGTAGTTAGAAGTAGAAAAGTTCTAACAGAAACCACAAAGCTCATCTACAGCCACACCATACTGGATACGCCCAATCTCATCTGATCTTGGAAGCTAAGCAGTGTTGGGCCTGGTTAGTACTTGGATGGGAGACCACCTGGGAATACAAGGTGCTGTAGATATTTTATACAGCCAACACCGTTCTGTTGATCCATTCCATTTTCAAACGTATTCATTTATGAACTAGTAGTTAGAAGTAGAAAAGTTCTAACAGAAACCACAAAGCTCATCTACAGCCACACCACACTGGATACGCCCAATCTCATCTGATCTTGGAAGCTAAGCAGTGTTGGGCCTGGTTAGTACTTAAATGGGAGACCACCTGGGAATACAAGGTGCTGTAGATATTTTTATACTGCCAACACCGTTCTGTTGATGCATTCCATTTTCAAACGTACTTATTTATGAACCAGTAGTTAGAAGTAGAAAAGTTCTAGCAGAAACCACAAAGCTCATCTACAGCCACACCACACTGGATACGCCCAATCTCATCTGATCTTGGAAGCTAAGCAGTGTTGGGCCTGGTTAGTACTTGGATGGGAGACCACCTGGGAATACAAGGTGCTGTAGATATTTTTATACTGCCAACACCGTTCTGTTGATGCATTCCATTTTCAAACGTATTCATTTACGAACCAGTAGTTAGAAGTAGAAAAGTTCTAACAGAAAACACAAAGCTCATCTACAGCCACACCACACTGGAAGCGTTTAATCTCATCTGATCTTGGAAGCTAAGCAGTGTTGGGCCTGGTTAGTACATGGAAGGGAGACCACCTGGGAATACAAGGTGCTGTAGATATTTTTATACTGCCAACACCGTTCTGTTGATGCATTCCATTTTCAAACGTATTCATTTATGAACCAGTAGTTAGAAGTAGAAAAGTTCTAACAGAAACCACAAAGCTCATCTACAGCCACACCACACTGGATACGCCCAATCTCATCTGATCTTGGAAGCTAAGCAGTGTTGGGCCTGGTTAGTACTTGGATGGGAGACCACCTGGGAATACAAGGTGCTGTAGATATTTTTATACTGCCAACACCGTTCTGTTGATGCATTCCATTTTCAAACGTACTTATTTATGAACCAGTAGTTAGAAGTAGAAAAGTTCTAGCAGAAACCACAAAGCTCATCTACAGCCACACCACACTGGATACGCCCAATCTCATCTGATCTTGGAAGCTAAGCAGTGTTGGGCCTGGTTAGTACTTGGATGCGAGACCACCTGGAAAAACAAGGTGCTGTAGATATTTTTATACTGCCAACACCGTTCTGTTGATGCATTCCATTTTCAAACGTACTTATTTATGAACCAGTAGTTAGAAGTAGAAAAGTTCTAGCAGAAACCACAAAGCTCATCTACAGCCACACCACACTAGATACGCCCAATCTCATCTGATCTTGGAAGCTAAGCAGTGTTGGGCCTGGTTAGTACTTGGATGGGAGACCACCTGGGAATACAAGGTGCTGTAGATATTTTTATACTGCCAACACCGTTCTGTTGATGCATTCCATTTTCAAACGTACTCATTTATGAACCAGTAGTTAGAAGTAGAAAAGTTCTAACAGAAACCACAAAGCTCATCTATAGCCACACCACACTGGATACGCCCAATCTCATCTGATCTTGGAAGCTAAGCAGTGTTGGGCCTGGTTAGTTCTTGGATGGGAGACCACCTGAGAATACAAGGTGCTGTAGATATTTTTATACTGCCAACACCGTTCTGTTGATGCATTCCATTTTCAAACGTACTCATTTATGAACCAGTAGTTAGAAGTAGAAAAGTTCTAACAGAAACCACAAAGCTCATCTATAGCCACACCACACTGGATACGCCCAATCTCATCTGATCTTGGAAGCTAAGCAGTGTTGGGCCTGGTTAGTACTTGGATAGGAGACCACCTGGGAATACAAGGTGCTGTAGATATTTTTATACTGCCAACACCGTTCTGTTGATGCATTCCATTTTCAAACGTATTCATTTATGAACCAGTAGTTAGAAGTAGAAAAGTTCTAACAGAAACCACACAGCTCATCTACAGCCACACCACATTGGATACGCCCAAACTCATCCTATCTTGGAAGCTAAGCAGTGTTGGGCCTGGTTAGTACTTGGATGGGAGACCAACTGGGAATACAAGGTGCTGTAGATATTTTTATACTGCCAACACCATTCTGTTGATGCATTCCATTTTCAAACGTATTCATTTATGAACCAGTAGTTAGAAGTAGAACAGTTCTAACAGAAACCACAAAGCTCATCTACAGCCACACCACACTGGATATGCCCAATCTCATCTGATCTTGGAAGCTAAGCAGTGTTGGACCTGATTAGTACTTGGATGGGAGACCACCTGGGAATACAAAGTGCTATAGAAATTTTTATACTGCCAACACCGTTCTGTTGATGCATTCCTTTTTCAAACATATTCATTTATGAACCAGTAGTTAGAAGTAGAAAAGTTCTAATAGAAACCACTAAGCTCATCTACAGCCACACCACACTGGATACGCCCAATCTCGTCTGATCTTGGAAGCTAAGCAGTGTTGGGCCTGGTTAGTGCTTGGATGGGAGACCATCTGGGAATACAAGGTGCTGTAGATATTTTTATACTGCCAACACCGTTCTGTTGATGCATTCCATTTTCAAACGTATTCATTTATGAACCAGTAGTTAGAAGTAGAACAGTTCTAACAGAAACCACAAAGCTCATCTACAGCCACACCACACTGGATATGCCCAATCTCATCTGATCTTGGAAGCTAAGCAGTGTTGGACCTGATTAGTACTTGGATGGGAGACCACCTGGGAATACAAGGTGCTATAGAAATTTTTATACTGCCAACACCGTTCTGTTGATGCATTCCTTTTTCAAACATATTCATTTATGAACCAGTAGTTAGAAGTAGAAAAGTTCTAATAGAAACCACTAAGCTCATCTACAGCCAGACCACACTCGATACGCCCAATCTCGTCTGATCTTGGAAGCTAAGCAGTGTTGGGCCTGGTTAGTGCTTGGATGGGAGACCACCTGGGAATACAAGGTGCTGTAGATATTTTTATACTGCCAACACCGTTCTGTTGATGCATTCCATTTTCAAACGTATTAATTTATGAACCAGTAGTTAGAAGTAGAAAAGTTCTAACAGAAACCACAAAGCTCATCTACAGCCACACCACACTGGATACGCCCAATCTCGTCTGATCTTGGAAGCTTAGCAGTGTTGGGCCTGGTTAGTGCTTGGATGGGAGACCACCTGGGAATACAAGGTGCTGTAGATATTTTTATACTGCCAACACCGTTCTGTTGATGCATTCCATTTTCAAACGTATTCATTTACGAACCAGTAGTTAGAAGTAGAAAAGTTCTAACAGAAACCACAAAGCTCATCTATAGCCACACCACACTGGATACGCCCAATCTCATCTGATCTTGGAAGCTAAGCAGTGTTGGGCCTGGTTAGTTCTTGGATGGGAGACCACCTGAGAATACAAGGTGCTGTAGATATTTTTATACTGCCAACACCGTTCTGTTGATGCATTCCATTTTCAAACGTACTCATTTATGAACCAGTAGTTAGAAGTAGAAAAGTTCTAACAGAAACCACAAAGCTCATCTATAACCACACCACACTGGATACGCCCAATCTCATCTGATCTTGGAAGCTAAGCAGTGTTGGGCCTGGTTAGTTCTTGGATGGGAGACCACCTGAGAATACAAGGTGCTGTAGATATTTTTATACTGCCAACACCGTTCTGTTGATGCATTCCATTTTCAAACGTACTCATTTATGAACCAGTAGTTAGAAGTAGAAAAGTTCTAACAGAAACCACAAAGCTCATCTATAGCCACACCACACTGGATACGCCATATCTCATCTGATCTTGGAAGCTAAGCAGTGTTGGGCCTGGTTAGTACTTGGATGGGAGACCACCTGGGAATACAAGGTGCTGTAGATATTTTTATACTGCCAACACCATTCTGTTGATGCATTCCATTTTCAAACGTATTCATTTATGAACCAGTAGTTAGAAGTAGAACAGTTCTAACAGAAACCACAAAGCTCATCTACAGCCACACCACACTGGATATGCCCAATCTCATCTGATCTTGGAAGCTAAGCAGTGTTGGACCTGATTAGTACTTGGATGGGAGACCACCTGGGAATACAAGGTGCTATAGAAATTTTTATACTGCCAACACCGTTCTGTTGATGCATTCCTTTTTCAAACATATTCATTTATGAACCAGTAGTTAGAAGTAGAAAAGTTCTAATAGAAACCACTAAGCTCATCTACAGCCACACCACACTGGATACGCCCAATCTCGTCTGATCTTGGAAGCTAAGCAGTGTTGGGCCTGGTTAGTGCTTGGATGGGAGACCATCTGGGAATACAAGGTGCTGTAGATATTTTTATACTGCCAACACCGTTCTGTTGATGCATTCCATTTTCAAACGTATTCATTTATGAACCAGTAGTTAGAAGTAGAACAGTTCTAACAGAAACCACAAAGCTCATCTACAGCCACACCACACTGGATATGCCCAATCTCATCTGATCTTGGAAGCTAAGCAGTGTTGGACCTGATTAGTACTTGGATGGGAGACCACCTGGGAATACAAGGTGCTATAGAAATTTTTATACTGCCAACACCGTTCTGTTGATGCATTCCTTTTTCAAACATATTCATTTATGAACCAGTAGTTAGAAGTAGAAAAGTTCTAACAGAAACCACAAAGCTCATCTATAACCACACCACACTGGATACGCCCAATCTCGTCTGATCTTGGAAGCTTAGCAGTGTTGGGCCTGGTTAGTGCTTGGATGGGAGACCACCTGGGAATACAAGGTGCTGTAGATATTTTTATACTGCCAACACCGTTCTGTTGATGCATTCCATTTTCAAACGTATTCATTTACGAACCAGTAGTTAGAAGTAGAAAAGTTCTAACAGAAACCACAAAGCTCATCTATAGCCACACCACACTGGATACGCCCAATCTCATCTGATCTTGGAAGCTAAGCAGTGTTGGGCCTGGTTAGTTCTTGGATGGGAGACCACCTGAGAATACAAGGTGCTGTAGATATTTTTATACTGCCAACACCGTTCTGTTGATGCATTCCATTTTCAAACGTACTCATTTATGAACCAGTAGTTAGAAGTAGAAAAGTTCTAACAGAAACCACAAAGCTCATCTATAACCACACCACACTGGATACGCCCAATCTCATCTGATCTTGGAAGCTAAGCAGTGTTGGGCCTGGTTAGTTCTTGGATGGGAGACCACCTGAGAATACAAGGTGCTGTAGATATTTTTATACTGCCAACACCGTTCTGTTGATGCATTCCATTTTCAAACGTACTCATTTATGAACCAGTAGTTAGAAGTAGAAAAGTTCTAACAGAAACCACAAAGCTCATCTATAACCACACCACACTGGATACGCCCAATCTCATCTGATCTTGGAAGCTAAGCAGTGTTGGGCCTGGTTAGTTCTTGGATGGGAGACCACCTGAGAATACAAGGTGCTGTAGATATTTTTATACTGCCAACACCGTTCTGTTGATGCATTCCATTTTCAAACGTACTCATTTATGAACCAGTAGTTAGAAGTAGAAAAGTTCTAACAGAAACCACAAAGCTCATCTATAGCCACACCACACTGGATACGCCATATCTCATCTGATCTTGGAAGCTAAGCAGTGTTGGGCCTGGTTAGTACTTGGATAGGAGACCACCTGGGAATACAAGGTGCTGTAGATATTTTTATACTGCCAACACCGTTCTGTTGATGCATTCCATTTTCAAACGTATTCATTTATGAACCAGTAGTTAGAAGTAGAAAAGTTCTAACAGAAACCACACAGCTCATCTACAGCCACACCACATTGGATACGCCCAAACTCATCCTATCTTGGAAGCTAAGCAGTGTTGGGCCTGGTTAGTACTTGGATGGGAGACCAACTGGGAATACAAGGTGCTGTAGATATTTTTATACTGCCAACACCGTTCTGTTGATGCATTCCATTTTCAAACGTATTCATTTATGAACCAGTAGTTAGAAGTAGAACAGTTCTAACAGAAACCACAAAGCTCATCTACAGCCACACCACACTGGATATGCCCAATCTCATCTGATCTTGGAAGCTAAGCAGTGTTGGACCTGATTAGTACTTGGATGGGAGACCACCTGGGAATACAAGGTGCTATAGAAATTTTTATACTGCCAACACCGTTCTGTTGATGCATTCCTTTTTCAAACATATTCATTTATGAACCAGTAGTTAGAAGTAGAAAAGTTCTAATAGAAACCACAAAGCTCATCTACAGACAGACCACACTGGATACGCCCAATCTCGTCTGATCTTGGAAGCTAAGCAGTGTTGGGCCTGGTTAGTGCTTGGATGGGAGACCATCTGGGAATACAAGGTGCTGTAGATATTTTTATACTGCCAACACCGTTCTGTTGATGCATTCCATTTTCAAACGTATTCATTTATGAACCAGTAGATAGAAGTAGAAAAGTTCTAACAGAAACCACAAAGCTCATCTACAGCCACACCACACTGGATACGCCCAATCTCATCTGATCTTGGAAGCTAAGCAGTGTTGGGCCTGGTTAGTACTTGGATGGGAGACCACCTGGGAATACAAGGTGCTGTAGATATTTTTATACTGCCAACACCGTTCTGTTGATGCATTCCATTTTCAAACGTATTCATTTATGAACCAGTAGTTAGAAGTAGAACAGTTCTAACAGAAACCACAAAGCTCATCTACAGCCACACCACACTGGATATGCCCAATCTCATCTGATCTTGGAAGCTAAGCAGTGTTGGACCTGATTAGTACTTGGATGGGAGACCACCTGGGAATACAAGGTTCTATAGAAATTTTTATACTGCCAACACCGTTCTGTTGATGCATTCCTTTTTCAAACATATTCATTTATGAACCAGTAGTTAGAAGTAGAAAAGTTCTAATAGAAACCACTAAGCTCATCTACAGCCAGACCACACTCGATACGCCCAATCTCGTCTGATCTTGGAAGCTAAGCAGTGTTGGGCCTGGTTAGTGCTTGGATGGGAGACCACCTGGGAATACAAGGTGCTGTAGATATTTTTATACTGCCAACACCGTTCTGTTGATGCATTCCATTTTCAAACGTATTAATTTATGAACCAGTAGTTAGAAGTAGAAAAGTTCTAACAGAAACCACAAAGCTCATCTACAGCCACACCATACTGGATACGCCCAATCTCATCTGATCTTGGAAGCTAAGCAGTGTTGGGCCTGGTTAGTACTTGGATGGGAGACCACCTGGGAATACAAGGTGCTGTAGATATTTTATACAGCCAACACCGTTCTGTTGATCCATTCCATTTTCAAACGTATTCATTTATGAACTAGTAGTTAGAAGTAGAAAAGTTCTAACAGAAACCACAAAGCTCATCTACAGCCACACCACACTGGATACGCCCAATCTCATCTGATCTTGGAAGCTAAGCAGTGTTGGGCCTGGTTAGTACTTGGATGGGAGACCACCTGGGAATACAAGGTGCTGTAGATATTTTTATACTGCCAACACCGTTCTGTTGATGCATTCCATTTTCAAACGTACTTATTTATGAACCAGTAGTTAGAAGTAGAAAAGTTCTAGCAGAAACCACAAAGCTCATCTACAGCCACACCACACTGGATACGCCCAATCTCATCTGATCTTGGAAGCTAAGCAGTGTTGGGCCTGGTTAGTACTTGGATGGGAGACCACCTGGGAATACAAGGTGCTGTAGATATTTTTATACTGCCAACACCGTTCTGTTGATGCATTCCATTTTCAAACGTATTCATTTACGAACCAGTAGTTAGAAGTAGAAAAGTTCTAACAGAAAACACAAAGCTCATCTACAGCCACACCACACTGGAAGCGTTTAATCTCATCTGATCTTGGAAGCTAAGCAGTGTTGGGCCTGGTTAGTACATGGAAGGGAGACCACCTGGGAATACAAGGTGCTGTAGATATTTTTATACTGCCAACACCGTTCTGTTGATGCATTCCATTTTCAAACGTATTCATTTATGAACCAGTAGTTAGAAGTAGAAAAGTTCTAACAGAAACCACAAAGCTCATCTACAGCCACACCACACTGGATACGCCCAATCTCATCTGATCTTGGAAGCTAAGCAGTGTTGGGCCTGGTTAGTACTTGAATGGGAGACCACCTGGGAATACAAGGTGCTGTAGATATTTTTATACTGCCAACACCGTTCTGTTGATGCATTCCATTTTCAAACGTACTTATTTATGAACCAGTAGTTAGAAGTAGAAAAGTTCTAGCAGAAACCACAAAGCTCATCTACAGCCACACCACACTGGATACGCCCAATCTCATCTGATCTTGGAAGCTAAGCAGTGTTGGGCCTGGTTAGTACTTGGATAGGAGACCACCTGGGAATACAAGGTGCTGTAGATATTTTTATACTGCCAACACCGTTCTGTTGATGCATTCCATTTTCAAACGTATTCATTTATGAACCAGTAGTTAGAAGTAGAAAAGTTCTAACAGAAACCACACAGCTCATCTACAGCCACACCACATTGGATACGCCCAAACTCATCCTATCTTGGAAGCTAAGCAGTGTTGGGCCTGGTTAGTACTTGGATGGGAGACCAACTGAGAATACAAGGTGCTGTAGATATTTTTATACTGCCAACACCGTTCTGTTGATGCATTCCATTTTCAAACGTATTCATTTATGAACCAGTAGTTAGAAGTAGAAAAGTTCTAACAGAAACCACAAAGCTCATCTACAGCCACACCACACTGGATACGCCCAATCTCATCTGATCTTGGAAGCTAAGCAGTGTTGGGCCTGGTTAGTACTTGTATGGGAGACCACCTGGGAATACAAGGTGCTGTAGATATTTTTATACTGCCAACACCGTTCTGTTGATGCATTCCATTTTCAAACGTACTCATTTATGAACCAGTAGTTAGAAGTAGAAAAGTTCTAACAGAAACCACAAAGCTCATCTACAGCCACACCACACTGGATACGCCCAATCTCATCTGATCTTGGAAGCTAAGCAGTGTTGGGCCTGGTTAGTACTTGGATGGGAGACCACCTGGGAATACAAGGTGCTGTAGATATTTTTATACTGCCAACACCGTTCTGTTGATGCATTCCATTTTCAAACGTACTTATTTATGAACCAGTAGTTAGAAGTAGAAAAGTTCTAGCAGAAACCACAAAGCTCATCTACAGCCACACCACACTGGATACGCCCAATCTCATCTGATCTTGGAAGCTAAGCAGTGTTGGGCCTGGTTAGTACTTGGATGGGAGACCACCTGGGAATACAAGGTGCTGTAGATATTTTTATACTGCCAACACCGTTCTGTTGATGCAT
>NC_086446.1:113419938-113422438 GCF_028390025.1 Pseudophryne corroboree | reverse complement strand
GTAGAAAAGTTCTAGCAGAAACCACAAAGCTCATCTACAGCCACACCACAATGGATACGCCCAATCTCATCTGATCTTGGAAGCTAAGCAGTGTTGGGCCTGGTTAGTACTTGGATAGGAGACCACCTGGAAATACAAGGTGCTGTAGATATTTTTATACTGCCAACACCGTTCTGTTGATGCATTCCATTTTCAAACGTATTCATTTATGAACCAGTAGTTAGAAGTAGAAAAGTTCTAACAGAAACCACAAAGCTCATGTACAGCCACACCACACTGGATACGCCCAATCTCATCTGATCTTGGAAGCTACTGTAAGCAGTGTTGGTCCTGGTTAATTCTTGGATGGGAGACCACCTGAGAATACAAGGTGCTGTAGATATTTTTATACTGCCAACACCGTTCTGTTGATGCATTCCATTTTCAAACGTACTCATTTATGAACCAGTAGTTAGAAGTAGAAAAGTTCTAACAGAAACCACAAAGCTCATCTACAGCTACACCACACTGGATACGCCCAATCTCATCTTATCTTGGAAGCTAAGCAGTGTTGGGCCTGGTTAGTACTTGGATAGGAGACCACCTGGGAATACAAGGTGCTGTAGATATTTTTATACTGCCAACACCGTTCTGTTGATGCATTCCATTTTCAAACGTATTCATTTATGAACCAGTAGTTAGAAGTAGAAAAGTTCTAACAGAAACCACACAGCTCATCTACAGCCACACCACATTGGATACGCCCAAACTCATCTTATTTTGGAAGCTAAGCAGTGTTGGGCCTGGTTAGTACTTGGATGGGAGACCAACTGGGAATACAAGGTGCTGTAGATATTTTTATACTGCCAACACCGTTCTGTAGATGCATTCCATTTTCAAACGTATTCATTTATGAACCAGTAGTTAGAAGTAGAAAAGTTCTAACAGAAACCACAAAGCTCATCTACAGCCATACCACACTGGATACGCCCAATCTCATCTAATCGTGGAAGCTAAGCAGTGTTGGGCCTGGTTAGTACTTGGATGGGAGACCACCTGGGAATACAAGGTGCTGTAGATATTTTTATACTGCTAACACCGTTCTGTTGATGCATTCCATTTTCAAACGTATTCATTTATGAACCAGTAGTTAGAAGTAGAACAGTTCTAACAGAAACCACAAAGCTCATCTACAGCCACACCACACTGGATACGCCCAATCTCATCTGATCTTGGAAGCTAAGCAGTGTTGGACCTGGTTAGTACTTGGATGGGAGACCACCTGGGAATACAAGGTGCTATAGAAATTTTTATACTGCCAACACCGTTCTGTTGATGCATTCCTTTTTCAAACATATTCATTTATGAACCAGTAGTTAGAAGTAGAAAAGTTCTAATAGAAACCACTAAGCTCATCTACAGCCACACCACACTGGATACGCCCAATCTCGTCTGATCTTGGAAGCTAAGCAGTGTTGGGCATGGTTAGTGCTTGGATGGGAGACCACCTGGGAATACAAGGTGCTGTAGATATTTTTATACTGCCAACACCGTTCTGTTGATGCATTCCATTTTCAAACGTATTCATTTATGAACCAGTAGTTAGAAGTAGAAAAGTTCTAACAGAAACCACAAAGCTCATCTACAGCCACACCACACTGGATACGCCCAATCTCATCTTATCTTGGAAGCTAAGCAGTGTTGGGCCTGGTTAGTACTTGGATAGGAGACCACCTGGAAATACAAGGTGCTGTAGATATTTTTATACTGCCAACACCGTTCTGTTGATGCATTCCATTTTCAAACGTATTCATTTGTGAACCAGTAGTTAGAAGTAGAAAAGTTCTAACAGAAACCACACAGCTCATCTACAGCCACACCACATTGGATACGCCCAAACTCATCTTATCTTGGAAGCTAAACAGTATTGGGCCTGGTTAGTACTTGGATGGGAGACCAACTGGGAATACAAGGTGCTGTAGATATTTTTATACTGCCAACACCGTTCTGTAGATGCATTCCATTTTCAAACGTATTCATTTATGAACCAGTAGTTAGAAGTAGAAAAGTTCTAACAGAAACCACAAAGCTCATCTACAGCCACACCACACTGGATACGCCCAATCTCATCTGATCTTGGAAGCTAAGCAGTGTTGGGTCTGGTTAGTACTTGGAAGGGAGACCACCTGGGAATACAAGGTGCTGTAGATATTTTATACTGCCAACACCGTTCTGTTGATCCATTCCATTTTCAAACGTATTCATTTATGAACCAGTAGTTATAAGTAGAAAAGTCAAACAGAAACCACAAAGCTCATCTACAGCCACACCACACTGGAAGCGCCCAATCTCATCTGATCTTGGAAGCTAAGCAGTGTTGGGCCTGGTTAGTACTTGGAAGGGAGACCACCTGGGAATACAAGGTGCTGTAGATATTTTTATACTGCCAACACCGTTCTGTTGATGCATTCCATTTTCAAACGTATTCATTTATGAACCAGTAGTTAGAAGTAGAAAAGTT